>NC_064811.1:70622621-70782540 GCF_023721935.1 Panthera uncia | reverse complement strand
TTAACAGTAGCTAAATTTTAAAATTAAGCAGTTCTTCATGGTTATGACTTTATATAATCATGTAAAATAGGAGTCAGCAATCTATGGGCTGTGAGCCAAATCTGTTCCATCACCACAAATAAGGTTTTATTGGAACACAGCCATGTCTGTTTGTTCACATACATCTCTGGCTGCTATTGCTGCAATGGCAGATTTGAGTGGTTGTGACAGAAACCATAGAGACTACAAAAATACTATCTGGTCCTTTACAGAAAAGGCTTACTGACTTCTGTTTACAGAAAAGTTTATTGACCCCTGACTAATATAGTGAAGGTTGAATTTATATTTTAAAAAGAGATAAGACAAGTTCTGTATACACTGATGGGGGTCTTACGTTTTTGACTCTCGGAGTCATAAAATTCAAGGGGAGAAACCTGAGAAAAAACAGAGTAATTTGCCTGGCAGCTTTTATTCTTAGACCAACAAAAACAGTTAATGAGTTTTTAACCCACTGAATAGTTTAAGGATAGAAGGACAGAAAATTTTTACAAATATTTGCACATGGATAAACAAAAGGTCTGAATGATTGCTTCATGGTTTCCCTTTAACTAGTATTGATTCCTTTTTTAAAGTGAGACTCCTATTTCCTGACATTAGATTATCCTTTTCAAAAAAGTGTGTTTACCTTTTTCTGCTTTTCTCCCACTTTAGTTATTTATTCTCTTGGTCATTCAGAGAGATTCACTTTGCCCAGGTATAGACTTGGTTTATTTTTATTTATTTGCTTTTATGTTGTTTTTTTGTTTTTGTTTTTTTTTTTATGAAAGGAATCCAAATGGAAAGAAAGTCAAAGTTTTTTTTTTTTTTTTCATTTTAGGAATAGTTTCTTGAATGAATGAATGAATGAAAGAGAAAGAAAGAAAAAGAAAAAAGAGAGAGTGGCTCTTGAAGCTTCTAGAAACAATTATTTTGAAAGCAAAGCTTTAGTTCTGTAAGGTGAGAATTTTGTGAAGAGAAGAAAACGTAGTAGAAAATCAACAGGGTCAGCCATGAAAGAAACAGGGTGTAGAATAAGTCACAATAATAAATTGAAAACGGGGCATGGGTGATATTCAGTGCTCCCACAGATTAAATATGGATTACCTGACTGCCAGCTGGGGAGGATATTGACTGAGGCATCATGATGAAGGAAATAAGGAGGACTTGAAATGAGGGAATGAGACCTAGAATGACCACAGGGAGAGGGACAGAGTCATTTCGAAGAAGCAGCTGCCCTCTGGCCACACGAGTAACCATAGACCATCCACCCCCAAAGTGTGGCCTATGCTGAGAACACTTTCAGCATACCATTGCCTGGTGAGGGCCCACATGGCTGCCAGGCATCATCTTGCAGAAGTAATCTTCTTCATGCCCTTTGTAAGCTTATCCAAATTCCCCTGTGTGGCCGGCCTTTTTAAAATGGTCCAAGAAACTCATAAGCCTCCCTAACCTTGGGTTCTAGAAGAGGTGTGTAGGGGAAGAGCTCTGTGGCCACTTCCTGACAACCGGGCATGTCTCCATATGCACCACGTGCAGTCTACCTGAATGTTGGCCTGGTGCCCTGTGATTCCTCCTAGAGCAAGGAGCAATGAGCAGCCTGGTGCAGAAATGCCAGAAGCAGTTCCTCTCCCACCTTTCCAACTAGTGGGAGTTGGTCAGAAGGCCATTTCTCATCCATCTCCATAGTTTCAGTTGAGCATAGGACTTTCAGCCTCTAACCCTTTGGGGCTCAACTGCAGATTTCTTTGTAAGTCTCTCTGCTTGGCCATAGGTGAGAGTGGCTCCTCAATAGCAGAATGACCTACTACTGATGTTGTTTGTCATCTGACCACGCTGGTTCAGTGTCATCCTATGGGATGAGAAATACAGAGATCTGATACTTTGATGATCCTGCTTTTGCTCTCTGTAAAAGTAATAAACTGTTTGACTCTATTTGAAGTCATTATCTTCCTTCTGGCTGAATCCATGGAACTGTGACATGCAAACCTAGTAGCTGTAGCTGAGATCCTCATGGCCCTGTTACGATTCACACTGCCTTTGGAGGGAGTGCCTGACAGCATGACAAGGGACAAAGTGTTGTCCTATTTTCACAACAGCATGAAAGGATATTTTCCTTATTTATGAACCGTCTCTGTTCTCAAAGAAATCCTTCTTTGATCACCTGAGCATGATGTGAAACCTGTAAAATTACATGTTCTTATTAACCCCAAAAGACAAAGGAGTAAAAACATCATTAGGTTTGTTATATGTACTCTTATCTAAAACTTAGTCTTCTGATTCCCAGTTAAATTCACTTATCTTAACAGGGTGACCTTGGAAGCTGTGAGAGATATATGGGATGTGGACCTTGGAGCAGTTTCTTTTCCTCCACTTACCAGCTGCATCATCTCAGGCAAGTTACCAAATGTCTCTGTAACTCCATTTCCTTACCTGTAAAATGTAGTAGATTTTTAGTAATTGTGAGAATTAAGTGAGGTAATATATGTAAAATGCTTAGAATAGAACTTGCACACAATAAGTGTATAATAAGCATTAGCTACTATATTAATCAAAATAGTGGTTCTCAAACTTTGAGGTGTATAAGAATCACCTGTCCACTCCCAGAACTTTTCATTGAGTTGGTCTTGGGTGGTGCTGCAGAATTTGCATTTCTGATGCTGAGGCGCTGATCTGATGACTATACTTTGAGAACTACTGAGTTAGGATGTAATTTGCATGTAAATAACAGAGATCCATAATCATAGAGGCTAAAAGAAAACAGTTTATTTGTAGAGGTAGATGTCCAGGGTTGGTATGGTGTAGACTTTTCTATCTCGTTACCTTGCCATCCGTGGATTATTGCTTCATGCACACTGTCATAGATGACTCACCATCATTGTTGAATTTCGCCAGTAGAAGAGAGAATTTGGAGAAAGGGGAAGAGAATAATACTTCTCTTTAGGGAGACAACCAAGAAATTGTACACATTCAAGGTATACATGGCCAGAACTTGAATAACCACATGTAGCTCCAATGAGAGTGAAAGAAATTGGAATTTACTCTGTAGCCACAGGTCCAGCTTAAAAACCTGGGTTCTCTTACTCAGAGAAAGGAGAACAGATATTATGGTCATCTATGAGCTTTGCCACTGCTACAGACTGGTTTCTACATTTTAACAGCAGCAAAAGAATTTTTTGTGGATAGGAGATTATAAATATACAACTTGATTTTTCCCTCAAATACAAGCATAACTTATTTAACTTTATATCTTTTCTCTATTTAGAGGGGTCATTTGACTGTTTCTCAGGGGAAGGATGGTCTTTCCCTGGGAGGAATAAAAATGTTCCCCCTTTTTCCTAATAATTTGGATTTTCATCATCTGCCAGATGGATCACCAAATAGGTACTATCAGGGAATACAGAAAATAGAGCTATTGGTGGGAAGGTGAAGGGAATTTGAAGCAAGAGGCCAGGGAGGCTAGCTAGTTAGGATGGCAGAAGGAGGTGGGAACTCTACTGTGATCCTAAGCAGGAAACATTGAAGAGGGGACCTTCCATGAAGAAAATTTTGCATGATACTACTGAGAGAACTACTGTAAAGGGGCATTGTTGGGATGCCTAGGAGCCATGGTAAATCACAGCTGTCATCAACCTACCCTCTGGTCTTCATCCAGGAACACCATATTGCCTTCATCTAGGCCCTGGGTACTTAGTTGTCTGTAGGCCTCACCATATGAATACACACTCATGTTGGTGTCTGGGCTAGGCTGTGAATCTTTCCTCTGCTGCCTTCTCTGAGTGAAAAATCCCCTACTAGTCTAAAGGAAACTCTTCGATGTTTGGGGCAGTGGTGGCATTAAAGTGGGCTAGCTCAAATCCCTGAGGTAGAAGAGGATGGAGCAGACACCCCCATTACATATGTCAGAAGCAAAGTGAGAAACCATAAAAGAAAAGATTAACCAATTTTGCTATAAAAAATGAATAACTTTGACATATTGGTAAATAATTCACAGATTTCAAAGATCCTTTCCAACTCTAAGAGTTGATGATTCTATTGATATATTGAGGTAGTTTGTGACAGTAAGTCACAAATAAATAGTAAAAATTACCTATATTGTCTAATAAGTATTGATTACACTGTTCCCACTGTTCCCAAGGAGTCACTCTTATCAAAAGCTTTTGCTTTCAGGGGCACCTGGGTGGCTCAGTCGGTTGAGCGACCGACTTCAGCTCAGGTCATGATCACGGTTTGTGAGTTTGAGCCCCGCGTCGGACTCTGTGCTGACAGCCTGGAGCCTGCTTCTGATTTTGTGTCTCCCTCTCTCTCTGCCACTCCCCCACTAATGCTCTGTGTCTGTCTCAGAAATAAATGAACGTTAAAAAAAAAAAAAAAAGCTTTTGCTTACAAAGATGCATTAGGGTAAGAAAAAAAATGTTCTAAAAGACCAGGTAAGTCTATAACAGTCAGATGTACCTAAGTGTTAAGATGGAGAAAGGATGGGGAGTGGAGAGGAGAGAGATGATGATCCTGAGCACTTCATTAACATGTTGGACTCTGAACAGCAACCTACTGAGTATACTCCATGTGTGGGAGATGAGGTGAGGAAGTCTAGAGAAGGATATTAATTTACTCTCAATAACACCGTTATTCAAGCCCATCTAACTCTAGAGCTCATGCACTTTCCACAATACCAAGCTGTCTAAAAACATACCAAAAATGTGTGAAGATCCTTGCTTTGAAAACATTCTTTAGGGCTCAAGTCATAAAACATGGCTGGTTCTAAGATAATTGTGATATAGAACAAAGCTCATATTTCAGCAGTGTTCTCATCATTAGAGATTTCCTACTCACTTATAGCTCAACATCCATTACTGATAAATACACACTAAGGAGTGTAACATAATGGTAAAGAGCAAAAATTCTAAAGCAAGTCTGCTTTGTTTTACCCTCAGCTTTGTGACTTGTGACCTTGTGCAAGCTGTGTCTGTGTCTCTCTTTGTGCCTCAGTTCCTTCATCAATAAAATGGGGGAGAACAAACATACCTACCTGATAGAGTTTTGTGGAGATTAACTGAGTTAATAATCAATGATATTATTAGAATAATTGGGAAAATTTGAATATGGTCTGTGTATTACAAAATGCTCTCATAGCAGTGTTTAGTTTCCTGAGAATGAGAATGGTATTGTGGCTGTCTAGGAGAATTTCTTATTTTTATACTAAATGCTGATATATGTAGGAGTGAAGCATCATGATGTTAAACCCTTTAATGGTTTGGCAGAGAAGTTTGTATAATGAAGAAAGGCACACAGAAATAGAGCTAATGTAAATATAGCAAAATGTTTTAACCATTGATTAACCTAGGTGAAAGTTATAATAAGGCTGTTCATGTATTAGCTTTCCAATTTTTCCAAAGGCTTAGAATTTTTCAAAATAAAGAGTTAGGAGGAGCACCTGGGTGGCTCAGTTGGTTAAGTGTTCATCTTTGCCTCAGGTCATGATCTTGCAGTTCATGAGTTCAAGCCCTGCATTGGGCTCTGTGCTGACAGCTCAGAGCCTGGAGCCTGCTTCAGATTCTGTGTCTGCTTCAGATTCTGTGTCTCCCTCTCTCTCTGCCCCTCCCCTGCTCATGCTCTGTCTCTCTCTCAAAAATAAATAAACATTAAAAAATTTTTTTAAATAAAAAAGAAGAGACAATTGGTGCATGTAATGCCTTATAACTGTTAGCTGTCAGACTAAAATCACTTTGAGGACTGGATTCTTCATTTCCATATGCCCAATGTCTAAACATTATCTGGTCCAATAACAAGTGTTCAGTGCATCTTGTAAGTGAATAAATAAAAAGATGAATGATGTTTGTATTCTTACTCCTTACCATTATCAACTTTTCTTCAGTATATTTGCTTTCAGGTTTAAAGTATGAATTGTAGTTAAGGCTTTGCATACCAGCCCTCTTTGGTGTGTGTGTGTGTGTATGTGTTTGTATGTGGATGTGTGCATATGTGTGGATGTGTGTGTGTGTGTGTGTGTGTGTGTGTGTGAGAGAGAGAGAGAGAGTTTTCTACTGCATCCATTCCCTACCCCATTTAAAACCTAAATCAAATAGGAGTAGGGTTGCCAGATATGAAATAGGATATTCCATTGAATTTGAATTTTAGATAAATAATGATTTATTTAGTATAAATATGTCCCAAATAGTTCACAGAGGTCAAATTGTGCACGGAGCATACTTACTTCTACTAAGGAGTTTTTCATTGTTTATCTGAAATTCAAATTTAACCAGGTACCCTATATTTTTGTTAAATCTGGCAACTCTAATAAAAGCCATTTCTTCTCCTGATGTGTATGGTTGACCATGCCCGCAAGCATGTCAAAATATTAGTTATGTTGATTTATCCATGATAGAATACTTCTAGTTCTTCTGAGTTTTAAAGCATAGTAGAAATAAGCTTTTATCCTTTAGCTCAGTTATTCCCCACTGGTCTCATATTTTTCAGTTCTGAATCTCTCATTTTTTCCTTAATTATAAGATATGGAAGATTGCATTTTTTATTTATGATAAAACCCATAGGTAGAATATACATAAAGGTCACATAAACATACATGAAGATGATAATTAAACACAATATACAGAGTTGGATAGGCAGTGTGATTAAAGAACTACATATTTCGTTTATAGTGTCATTAATGCCAATACATAGAAGCACTTCTTGCATGAAAAGTATGTTTTAGCAATTAATAGTGCAAATACGTTAAAAAAATATTTATAGAACTACAACCTCCAAACATTTAATTGAACTCAATCTCATGGATTGGTTTACCACTTGATAAATGGCCCTGATTTATAATAACCCTTCAATAACATACCAGGGAAAAGCAACAAGAAGCCCATTACTCGCAGAAGCAATTACAGAAAATTACTTTGGAACAGTAGCACCATTCCACATTATAATATGCACATTTGTTGTATTGCACCTTCCTGAGTTGAACTTTGAAAATGGTAGCCACACAAAATGCCAGAATGAATGAATTCATCCAAGGCTGGACTTTCACTGGTGGTAGTAGTAATCTTGACCATCATAGCTGTCATAGCTGCGCCCTTTATAGTAGCTGTACTCATCCTCATAGGCTCGGTAATTATCGCCACGAGGTTCTCCATTCTCGTTTTCATAGACTTCATATCCATTGTCATATTCATTGGTGCCTGTTTGTTCATACTCTTCCTCATATCCAGTGGTGGTGGCTTCCCTAGATGGTCGGATGGTGGTCCCATAGAGCTCTGGTGGTGGGGTTGTAGGTTGAAATCCACCATTTGGAGAGGTTGTAGTCGTGGAGCCACCATTGTCCTGCCTTCCAGCCATTGTGGTTCCTTCTGCATTGACTTCAGTGACACTTTCTTCTTCACCTTCTCCATTGTTTCCATCACTGCTGCCATTGCCATTTTCTACCTCTGTGCTGTTGGTGCTGGTGCTGTTTATGCCTTGTTCATTTTCATCCACTTCTGATTCATTTTCTTCATTTTCTTCATCTTCCTCTTCTTCTTCATCACTTTCCTCCTCTTTTGTAGCCTTTTTTGTATCCCCAGCCTGTAAGGAAAAGTTTAAAAGGATCCAGATTTGGTGTGAAAATGTAAAAACTTAAGACCATTATTTCATCCAACACAGGCTGTACCTACAGCCTTGTTTCAGATGTATTTTTGAATTGAAGCCAGTTTAACTTACAAAAGAATTGGTGAGTGTTTTAAAAATTCAGAACTAGTACCTTTGATGGGTGTTTTAGAAATTCAGAATTAGTACTTTCGTCATTGGGTTTTGATAGAGAAAATGTACTTGATAAATAAGCTTTCCTTGTGGGAGATGCTTCCCATAGCTTTGCTATTCACTTTGTCTGTCTTGGAATCCTCTTCCCTGAAATGCAGTGGTATCTTTCAGGACCTTTTATCCATTGCCAAGATGCTTGTCCTTAGTCTTCTGTTATAATGTGGAAAGTCAGTGTAATAACATGGGAAGAGAATTTGCCTGGGAAAAGATATTTCCTTACTTGTAAACAGGGAAATTGAACCTGCTCTTGCTTTTTCAATGAGTTAATGAAGGTAATGTAGAACACCTGTGTATAGTGTCAAGCTAACCTTAGATTTCAGTAAAGAAATGAAATCAGATTTAACATTTTTGAGGAATTATTACCTTTTTGGGAAGTTGGATTGCAGCTAAACCTATGTTCCCTGTTCCAGGTGTGGTCTCCTCTCCATAGCCAGGTGTAGCAGAAAGGGTGGTGTTCTCAGCCTCAGATTCTTCATCTTCATTTTCATCAGAATTTGCATTCTCTTCATTGTTTTCTTCTTCATTTGAAGCTTCCTGGTAAAGATATCCAGAGCAAGAAAAGTTAGTTTATTTGGAAGAAAACTCAAAATTTATTGGAGTCATGAGCCATTACTGAGAAAAACGTATTCCTTAGCCAACTCATCACCTAATGTTAACAATTCTGCTTCCTCTTATGACATTTGCACTTCTCACTTCTTAGAACTCAACTCAGAGTTATTTCATTCTACTCATGTCACTATAGTCTGTTTTAGATATTTCTGTATTCTATTTTATCAATTCAAAAATGTTTGTGTAATAATTTCAGCATATCTGACTACATGGTATTTTATTCTATAGGCTTTAGGCTCTTAAAGTCTTACCAATACTATTATAACATGGTAGTAAATAAATGCTTACATTTGCTGACAAATAAGCTGAGAACTTATACCTGTTACTCCTTATAGCAGCCTTGTAAGGTAGGATTATTGTTCTCTTTAGAAAGGGAAAGTGAGGGACGCCTGGGTGGCTCAGTCAGTTAAGCGTCCGACTTTGGCTCAGGTCATGATCTCACAGTTTGTGAGTTTGAGCCCCGCGTCGGGCTCTGTGCTGACAGCTCAGAGTCTGGAGCCTGCTTCAGATTCTGTGTCTCCCTCTCTCTGTGCCCCTCCCCTGCTCACGTTCTGTCTCTCTCTGTCTCTCAATAATAAACAAACATTAAAAAAAAAATTGGAAAGGGAAAGTGAGCTCAGAAAAGCTAAATAACTTGCTTAAGGTCTTATGCATGATGAAGCTGTATCTTTCTAATAAAAAAACAAAAAACCCCAGCCCTTTCTAATGCACTATGATGTTTTTGTTGAGGAAGAGGATTTATGTGAATTGTTCACACTACACCTAGGATATTTTTTCAGAAAGGAATTTTTATGGAAATCCCCCTCTTCAAACAAATTGATTGCATTTCTTATTTACTACCAAAAAGAAGTGAATATATTTCATTTGCTTTCAAGTGTATTTAGAGAAAAGAACCATATTTAATTCAAAATTTATCTGGCAGTATATAAGCCAATTTTGTGTTGTATGCAATATTCAGAAGATTTTAGACATTTGACACACAATCAATTTTTCTGTGCAGTGAAGAAGCTAAACACTCCAAGAAATTTTTAGTGGTTATATTATGTTATTGCATGATTTTTTAAAAAAATTAACACTCCTCAAGTGAATGTTTATTATAATCTTACTAATCTTACTATATAACCTTATTGAACATTTTATTCTTTGCCTTTATGTTGTCAGGCAGTTATTTGTTAATTGAGTTAATCTCCCGATGTGATTCATAGCTAATATTAAAAGTCAGGGATTCAGGGGAGCCTGGGTGGCTCAGTCAGTTAAGCATCCAACTTCAGCTCAGGTCATGATCTTACAGTTCGTGGGTTTGAGCCGTACACAGGCTCTGTGCTGACAGCTCAGAGCCTGGAGCCTACTTCGGATATTCTTTCTCTCTCTTTCTCTCTCTCTCAAAAATAAATAAACATTTAAAAAAGTCAGGAATTCATACAGAGAGTTTATTTACTTTAAATAAGTACTGGAAAATTGAATTCATTTCAGTGTATCTAATCTCTTTAGATGATGACATTAAGATAAGTTTTAAGACTTTAAAACATGGATAAAGAAGATGTGATGTGTGTGTGTGTGTGCGCGCACACACACACACACACACAGCTATGAAAAAGAATCAAATCTTGCCATTTGCAATAATATGAATGGAGCTAGAGAGTATTATGCCAACTGAAATAAGTCAGTCAAAGACAAATATCATATGATTTCACTCATATGTTGAATTTCAGAAACAAACCAGCACAGGGGGAAAAAAAGAGAGAGAGAGGCAACCCAAGAAACAGACTCTTAACCATAGAGAAGAAACTGATGATTACCAGAGGAGAGATTGGTGAGGGGATGGGTTATATAGGTGACTGAGATTAAGGAGTGCACTTGTAATGAGCATCAGGTGTTGTATGGAAGTATTGAATCAGTTTATTATATACCTGAAACTGATATTACTCTGTATATTAACTAATTGGAATTTAAATAAACACTTAAAAAAAGATAATGCACAGCTTTCAAAACAAAGTGGTAGAAGAAAAAAATGTTTATATAAAGAAAAAAAATAAACACAACCCAGGTTTAGCTTGCCTTATTACTAAAATAGAGTGGCTAAAGAAGAATATGTTTGTTTCATCAAATTTGTAAATTCCGATGTTTCAATAAACTCTTGGGGCTACTAGAGTCCACCCCTAAACAGTCTTTAAGCCAATTGTGTCAAATATCCCACAAACACCATACTGTTTATTTATTCATGTTTATGCTTTATTCCAACAGACTAAATCTTTCAGGGCAGGAGGAGGAAAGATTCTTAGAGTAGAACATATAATTTGGGTCCTGTACCATCTTTTTACACGTGAAAAACCTGAGGTCCAATGAGATAAATGGCTCACATGAGGTCAAATAGATGGTGGTTCACTAGTGGCAAGGTCATGAGTAAAGATCCAGACTCTCAAATCATGAAGTTCTACATTTTCTCCTACAATGCCCTTTCTTTTCTAGATACTTTCTTTTTTTTTTTAATATAATTTATTGTCAAATTGGCTAATATACAGTGTGTACAGTGTGCTCTTGGTTTTGGGGGTAGATTCCCATGATAGATACTTTCTTTAAGGATATGATGTTGCAATGAATTAAGAAGGAAAACAGGTCAGTTTGTTGATGGGTATTAACTTCAAATATCTTTTTGAATAGAAAAATTAGTATTAATGTTTTAAAACTGTTATTAACCCACTAGACTGGCTAAAATGGCTGAAAGACACAACTGTTGGTGAGAACATGGAGTAACTGATATACTAATAGAGGGAGATCACAGTGCATTTGCTTTGGTTACATCTACTTAGGCTGAACATATGCATACCTTTTGGCCTCCAGAAATAAATGCATGTGTTCACCAGAAGGAGTACTAGAATGTTCATAGCAGCTCTCTTTGGTATAGCCCAAACTTGGAAACTTCCCCAAAGGCCCATCAACAAAAGCATAATACATTGTGGTATATTCACTTCATAAGATACTCACAATGAGAATGAATGACTTAGAGCTGTAGAACGATATGGATTAACTTTTGAAGTTGGGAGTAGAAGATGCCACGCAAAAAAAGAGTATATGATACATGATTCTATTTTTATAATATGCAAAAATGGGTGAAAACTGTTAGGATTCAAAATAACAGTTGCTCTTGGTGGGTTTGGTTAATGAGTAAAATGGAACACAGAGCATATGCTGCTTTTTGATATGGGTGCTTTTTGAAACTGTGTGTTCAATTTCTGAAATTTCAACGGTCTGTATACATATGATAATTGTGTTGTATATATTATATTTTTATAAAGTTTTTTTTTTAAAGTGAGGCTGAATAGTTTAGAAATGGAAAAAAAACTGTGATCATCATCAGATGGAAAATATGCCTAAGCACCCTCTAATGTGAATACCATTCCTGGAGACTCTATGTATTTAACCTGAATTGCCAATGAAATTTTAGGGAAGAAATGGGGAAAAAGGAAGTTCTAGAATCTCTTCATGATAGAAGCCTTCGGATTTATGTATCCACTTTTCTATGATCACTTTTAATGAATGATGTTTGGAGTATTTATTCCTCCGAAGTTTTCAAAACTAAACCACAAATATTTTTTGGGCACCATATATCGTAGAAGAAACTGTGCTAAGCAGTGTGAGGAGCTATAAGGAGGATACAGTCTGTTTTTCCCCAAACTGGAGATGAAACCTATGGTCTCTTGCCCTCTGGGTCGTTAGGAGTTTGCAGGTAAGTTTTGGGAGGATAGTAAATGTTCAGAGATTGTTGACAAAATTTTGAGCATGTGTGATTTCATCATAGTTTTTAAACCTTACTGTCCTCGATCCTCAACCTCCATCATAACAAATGAAGAACTATTGCCAAAAGGTATGCAGTCTAATTGGGAAATCTACCTGGCAAAGCAATTTTGCAATCACTGTACAGCAAAGAGCTGTAGTTAAATAGATTACCCCAGCTTAGTTCTTGTGTAAGATTACTATATGGAACTCCTGGCAAAATTTTGTGGGATTTAGTAGGTGGCATTTTTCCTGGTACTGGCTTGGTATTCTTGTAAGGTCTTCCCTTAAGCTATTAGGGTAAATTATAGTACTGGAAATGATACTTTTATGGTTAAAAAAATAAAATCAAACGAATTATTTGTCACTTTTAAAGTTCCCGTACCATTTTGTTTTCAAGATAGCAGATGTTTATCCATGATCCATTTTTGACTGTCATTGCCCCTTCATAAATAGCACTTAAGAATACCTGAATTTAGAAGGTCCCCAAAGCAGTGGATAGCTATAATTGACTATCCAGGAAAATGTACCTAATTAGTATGTTTTCTTGAGCAAGAGTGTCAGTTATAAACAGGTTAGCACAATTTCCAAGGTATACAGATGAATTTTAGCTGTGAACTACACTAATTTGAGGTACTATGGAGGACTATGTATAGAATATGTAGTACTATATGTACTTATACATCTTGAATATTTGCCTTTATGTAAGACCATAAATTTTATTTTTAGACAAAATGACATATGCAATTCCCATTTAAAAGAATAACCATACTTGGTCAAGAAAAACAGATGAATCATAATAATATTGTAGAGGATATAAGATTAGCTTTTCATATACTACCCACTTAGTAAGTTGAGCTTAAGTTCAGTCCCTAAAACAAGTATTGCACTGAGTTTAGGTACTTGTCTTTTACCATCCTGCACTATCCACCTAAATATAAATGATCCTCCCTTTTCTTTTTATCAGAATGTACATTTCTTCCAACTTATAACGGAGACATTTTTGTTTTTGTGCACCACTTATAGGTAACTTGAACGCCAAATGCAGTAGCATTTTAAACAGGTCATTTTAGTTTATTCTAATTTAAATAATATTCTCCTTGTCCAAAATAGAAGACTGTGGGTAGTTGGTAAACTGGCAATGGCTTGTTTGCTAAGTCCAGACTACAGTAGACTAGTTTCCTATTTGTTTTCATGCTGCCTGGTTTGTTTTGAAAAATCCTGCAGAAATTCCTTACCTCTTCTTCTTCCTCCTCTTCTGAACTGTCACCGTCTCCGTTTTCTTCAGATGAGTCACTACTGCTCTAAAAAAAAAAATACATCTATATATATATGAATTCATACATATATGAATATATGGGTACATATATAGGTACACATACATTCAACACAAAAGGAGATTTCCTGCTGATTGAATTAAGATAAAATATTCACAAATATTTACTGAAACTAATTAGTATTGCCATCTTGATTTATTTCTCATGTGAATTTAGTTCTCATGTGAATCTGAGAAAAAGATATGAAGAGATTGGGAATATATAAAATGAGGTTGGAGAGAAACAGGTGCTTTATAATCAAGATATGAAATGAGGTAGGCATTTCAACCCCAAAAGCATAGGAAATATGTTAAAACATTTTGTATATAAAAACTAGAACAATGAATCATGGAATTGCCTATGTCTGCAAGGACAAGATGACTATCTGATTCAATTTATTTTACAGAGAAGGAATCAAGCCCAGAGCTGTTTTGATTTCTCCAACAGTTCGAGGCAAATGAACTAACACACAGATCACATTGTTTTATTTCCTTTATAAAATATAAATGAAATGATGATTAGGGTTGTTATGAAATAAAAGTTGTTACTGAATGGTTCTCTTAAATAATGAGCTCTCCTGATGAATTTAAATTAGAATTTGACTTGAAATTAAATTTGCATATAATTTTTAGTATCTTTCAGTCTAATTAAAGCTAATCCATAAAATAAGCCCCCCTCTATATATAAATGGGATTTTATATATATGAGGTAAAAATTATATAAGAGCAAAATTAATTCACTTCATTTAGGAAAATTACAGAGTGCCGTGCCTCTGAAGTGCTCAATATTGAATGAGAACATTTTAAACCAAGGAGTCTGTATATAAAAATATAATTATAAGTTAATGAGCTTTGCTACTTTTTAAGAGGAAATATAAACCTAAACATCTCTTACCGAGACTTTAAAACAGAGGAGACTTTTTATCTTCCAATGATAAATTGAATTTTCCCTCTTTTTCTGCAACTACCCCTAATGGCACCAGGTAGATAAATGGATACCCAACTTAAGATTCTGTCATTTAAAAAAAAATTTTTTTAATGTATGTTTATTTTTGAGAGAGAGAGCGTGAGCGGGTGAGGGGCAGGAAGAGAGGGAGACACAGAATCCAAAGCAGGCTCCAGGCTCTGACCTGTCAGCACAGAACCCAACGCAGGGCTTGAACCCACGAACTGTGAGACCATGAACTGAGCCGAAATCTGGCACTTAACCAACTGAACCACCCAGGTGCCCCAAGATTCTGTCATTATCTGCCCTGAAAATCTTAGTTTTGATTCTGATGATCCAATTAAGCACTCTGGGTGTTAGAAAACAGAGATGCAGAAGAACCTCAGGATTAGGGATCAGATATGAGGAAGCACTCGTGTGTCAGTCCTGCTCAGGGCTGTCCCTGTATGGCTCATTCTTCACGTGGCCATGCCATCCACCCAAGAAAAGAGAATTATTTGTCCTCTTGAGCCAAGAATAACTAACCTTGGGTGGAAAAGAGAATAATTACATCTGCTCTTCCACTACCATGACCTTAAGGGTTGTGCTTTCCTAGCCCAGAGGGTGAACAAAACATAATATTACATGTAAACTATTTCTGTTTGTTAGTTAATAGAGAGGGCAGCATATTTCTGCAATGCATTTTGTCTCAGTGGGAGTGTTTGAATCTTTTTATAGGTTTCCTCACCTCTAGCCTTCTTGCTATCCCAACCACTCTTCAGTTAGTGTCTGCAGTGAGAACAATTTTAAAACTTCATGAAATCCCCTGAAACCTTGGCATTTTCTTTTTTCCTTTCTTTCATTTATGCTTTATTTCCAGTTTTTAACGAAGTCATATTCTTCTGGAAGTCAAATATATATATGACACATATATGTATGTATGTATATTTTACCATTACTCCTTTCAGCTTCTATCACTCCCATTTATTCAATCCCCAAATTACATTTCAGACATTGTTTTGAGAATGAGGATAGTAGTAAGAGATGAAGTTGGAAACATAGGCAGTCTCCCTGTGTCAAGCACTGTGATAGCTAAGATAAGTCCAATAAAAGAAATATAAAGTTTCTGCCCTCTAAGAATTCACACACAATTCAAATAATATTTGAATCCTGAAAGAAACAGTTTCCTCAATTAAAAATGCTTAGGGTATTAAGCTTATTTATACTTCCATCTCTATAGCTAAGCGGATAGATAAGCAATGGGTAGATTGTTGACAGCTTTGAAATTAATATGACATATTTCATGGAAGTTGGTATTTTAGAAACGATTATATATAAACACATATTTGTTTGATTAAAACATTAATTTCAAAGCCGGTACAGCCAATGCATTTTGTGATGACAATCTGGGCACCAAATACTTGATAGACTTAAGAGAATAAATAACATAGAGCTATGGAAAATATATAAGTAGACATGTAAGGGAGAAAATTCTGGGAATCAAACTTTGCAAGTAGGAGAATAGATCATAAATACTAGGTCAGACTGATGGATTAGGGCATACATTTTATTGGATACTTTTTAAATACAACTATTTTACAAATTCTACATTATTTGAGATGAATTTATCTGTATATAATTTCTCTAAATTTTTTATATTAAAGATCTACCTAAAGATCTTTGAACTTTGAATTTATCAGGAATGAAAAATATAACCTCTCCTAATATCTTTTCGCTATAGATATTTTAATTGGATCACATTTATATTTCTACAAAAATTGATAGTTGGGAATATCTCTTAAGTACCTGATATTTTAGAAAAATTGAGGAGCTATTCAGAAATTTAAATTTATTACCATTTCCATTGAGTTTAAAAAAGAGAATGAAGCACACATTTAAATGAGCAGTGTTTATTTGTGGGCCTGAGGTATACCAAAGAATGGAAGACAGTTCTGAAAACCCACAACTCTTGTATCATCTATGCTCATATTTCTGTGGCCACACACATTCCATAATTATTGTGGTGCTATAAATACTTTAAGATTATCATTTCCTATCATTGTATGATTTGGAAATGGGTTAGCCCAACATACGGTAGGATGCTCTGCCAAGCCACTGTGCTGAGACATCATTTTCAGCATCTTGACTGCTCTTAGTGTCCCAGGAATCCTGGGTCAGATGTGCATAATTGGTGCCCTGAACCCAAACCGTATAGTAATAAAAATAGCACAATTCTGGTTTGTCAAATATTTTAAATCAATACCACACCCTCCAGTTTTCAAAGGCCTTCTTCGCCGGTAACCCATAAAAAGAGAAATTCTTATTTTTAGTATTTGTTATTTTCTTTTTTGTTTATAAGTTTTAAGGATGTTTTTCTCACAAGCTTTTAGTTCACTTCATGAATTTTTTCTCTTTCCTCTGCAGTTTTTGAACCATGCTTCCATTATAGCTAAGCTTCAATACTTGGCATACTGCTCTAGTGACCAACACAGGTCAGAGGTTCAGAAAATCCTCAGCAATCACGAATGTTATTTTAAATTGTCTCTGCTGTTTATGAAATCAATTTTTTCCTTACCAATTAAAGGACTCTAAATTATTAGGTCTAAAACAGCTGTATGACAGTATTGACTCAACTATAGTATGACAGTTAGTGGCCTTATCACTGTCTTAATTGTCAACAACTGGTAAAGTTGTCCATTTTGTCAGTGTTAGCCAAAATACCTGAACTCTATGTACCAAGGTATTTGCTTTTATTATATCATTCTAGACTGGGCCCAAATGGTTTTATTCTCTGTGTGTATATCTCTGCTTTAAAAGAGAACTTAGGAATAAGTTGTTTTGTATTAAAAACAAACTTTTTGTAGTAAGTCTTTCTGGCTGAATTTTAGTGAGAGTTGAATTTTGGCATTTTGTAGTTAAATTTGATTACCTTTAAATTATAATGGGTGAGAAAGAAAATTAATTTTTATACTTACCTGAACTGGAAATCGTTTTAGAGGAGGATAAAAGTAGGCATTCTTGTAAAGGTAATATCGTGGCCTGTACTTAAAGACCTGCATAAACAGAGTAAATAATATATTCATGTTTAATATGCAATAAATCTAGAGTAAGTATAGTCAGACCAAGAAAGTATGCTAAAATTAATTACCCCATTTTCTTCAGAATCCTCTAATTTGGCTCTTCGATGCAAATTTTTCATCTGTTTAAAAGAACATTTAATCATTACATACATGAAAAGACAAAAATGGAAATAACTATAGGTTTTTAATACAGAACTTACTGAGAAAGCACAGGCCATTCCCAAAATGCTGAGCAAAATTAAAGCAGTCTTCATTTTGGTGAATGTTTCTGGAATTAATGAAGTGGTAAAGTTAATATATATTAAAACTAAGAGTATAACTTTTTTTTACTCATACTAGAAGAACTATTTAATTGGTTTTTGTGTCTGTCCAGTTACAGTTTTGACTAAGACCAAATTTCTGGCTTTTATTTCAAAATTGTTCCTCTTTGTTTTTAAGTGGTAGAAAACTGACTTTGTTTAAATAATCTTGAATTCCATATTTGGTTTTATCTATCTATCTACCTATTTATTTTAAATTTTATTTCTTTTGAGAGAGAGAGAAGGAGTAGGGGAGGGGCAGAGAGGGAGGGTGAGAGAGAATGCCCAGCTCATGGGACATGGGGGCTCAGTCTCATGACTGTGAGATCATGACCTGAACTGATATCAAGAGTCAGATTCTTTCTTAACTGACAGAGGCACCTAGGAGCACTCCATATTTGATTTTAACCTATCTGCTGTGATTTGTCAGTGGCAGACCATTTCATTACTGTAAGGGGCTTGAATGCTTAGTGTACTTCACGTTGAGCAAAGAGGCTTCCTAATATCATTGACATAGGAATGTCAGCTAAGGAATTGAATTGTTAGTATATGATCTGTTTTGTTTATAATTAAAAACTAAGTAAAAATTGAATACATTTATATGATTGCTTTTACATCAGTGATTGTACAACGGGTTTTGAACTATGAGGTTTTTTTTTAACATGAGAAATAGGAACTGTTTTCCTGTGGTTACCTTAGAGAAAAAAACTTTCTTTTTTTTTCAGTGTATGAAATCCATAATATGTGAAATACTATTCTCATAGCATGTGAAACCAAACAGCCATGTCTAAGAGTGATTCTATGGGAAGAGCTCATCAGACTTTCACCTTGGGATATCAGGGGAAAATTTCCTCAAATTAGGTTGTTCTCCAGCACCATTTAAGCTTTCCATCACTAGTGCGGGAGACTATCACAGGATGGATCAAGGGCTCTTCAGGGTCAGGGCAATAGGCATCATGGAGACGTCAATGCTATGGAAGGATTGATTCTGAAATGCAACTCTCAGAATGGGAGTAGTTCCCACACAGTCCTGGGGTTTGCAGTCATACAGAGATCTCACTTCTACATAGATTCCTCATAAGTAAAAAGAGAGGGATAGTGAAATCATATTCTACTTTAGTTTTATTCTATTTGATAAAATCCTACTTTAATAGAGGTTGAATAAACTTAGCTGAAAGTCTACTAATACCCATCCACTTGCACTGACATATACATTTAACTGAGAGTGCTTAACTGAGAGTGACAGCTTTGGCAACATTTTAGAAGCAATATGTAATGGTGGTGGCAATTTCCCCATAAACACATTTGGAAAAGTAATATTTAAAATGTATGAAATCCATGTATTCTGTATTCTGAAGTTTGATTTTGCATTTTGTCATTAGCCAGAATTTATGGCATCCTTACTGAGTATCTGACACTAAAACATTACACAGAATAAGACTTAACTTGAAGAAGGTGTCTTGGGTCCTAAGTCACACTCGATTTGTGGCAGACTGGGTCTTCTGATTTTGATGCCTATATACTTCCTCATAGTTCTGTCTAATTTTAGTAAAATTCTTAGTGACCACACCACGATAAAGAGGCTTTGCCCCAAAGGGGGCCTATCTGTATAAGATGTTTGTATTGCTATTGGGGTGCTTAAGTAATACTTCGAACTTTTGTCACCCATGGTCAGACTCACCAGCAAGTGGGAAGATTATTACTCTGTAGCTTTATGAAAAGAGTTGGAATATTTATAATGTCTTAACTTAAAACTTAAGTATATATAACTGTATACAGGGTTTTGATTACATAAATTTCTCATAACAAAGCATAAAAACAACTAGATGAAAACATAGTACGAATAGTATAAAAAGAACCAAGTGATTCATGTAGGCAGCAATTGGCTGCCTACATAAATTTCATTTTATTTACTTTATGATTCATAAAAAACAAAGACGTCTATAGTGACCACTACTAACCCAGACAACAATTCAAACATTCTTAAAGGATAGTTTTGAAAATCTAATTATAAGTTTTCATTGGGAAGAGTATGATAAACTACCAGCATTATTTATTTCTCTAGTGTTGATGTATTTTTCCATACTGATTTTAGAGCTACGGGATATTAACACTTGGAAACCAGATATATAACATATTGAAAAGATATTGTATGTAATTGAAGTATAGATTAGGCATAATTTATGGAGAAGTCTGCCTACATTGAGGCAGATTTAGAAGTGAAAAATAGTATTTCAGTCAGCTTATCTTGAATACATCAGAATGAGGAAACAGTTATTTGTGAGATGGAGAGATAGAAAGTAGTTTTATAGTTTACGTGCACAATATTAAAAACTTATTTACATGCATAGGTTAATAAATTTAACCTTTTGGAAAGAATCTAAAATCTGAGGTACTAGTTTAATGAGAAGCCAGTGTTAAATTACATACAAATTACCTTCTATACAATGCAGTAGATCAGCATTTAAATAAAAAATTCAAAGCCACGTCTAGAGATCTAAAATGTGGAGTGTTCGATTTTAAGAAAATGAAGTCGTCATATTAAATCTTACCCTTTTGCAGTTCTGGAGTGAGGAGACAGGCTAACAGGAGTGAGTGACACAGATTGAATATTTCCTCTGCTCTCTCACTCACTCATTTGCTTACTGTGACTGGCTATAAACTCTTCCTTGCCTTCTAACAGCCAATCACTGTCAGGGGCAAGTGATGTCAGAATGTGGATTCTCACCAGAAAACCCCCAAACTTCAACACTTTTTCAAGACACGGGCTCAGTTAAATAAACATGAAATGTGGTTCTAGTGCCAAGAGGTTTGCATTGTGGAATTTAATTGAAGGTTAAGATGAAGATGAATAGTTTGAGTTCTGAATATATATATAATAATACACTAGATATGAATTAAAATAAATAGCAAAAGATTTAACCATTTAAAAATTTTATAATCATACAAGTTTTCAGTATGTTGAAAGGAAAGGAAACTTATTGTCATCAGATACAATCCTGTATTATTAATTTAGTAAAAAAATCAAATAATAAAGTGAAGGAGCTGATGAACAGTTAATATTTTAATATCAATATATTTTTTCTAAAATATGTTTCAGTGACTCATAAATTAAAATTGCTGTAATTAAAAACAACCCCATAAATTTTGTTCAGTTTACCAAATCTTGAATTATTGAGCTTTCCACTGAACCAGGACAGTGGAGAGCCAGTGTTCTAGGACATGAAGAGCCAAATATAAAAAAGATCTGGTCCCTGTCTAAAATTTACACAGTTTCATAGAGAGACAGACTTATAGCTGTAAAACACAACAATGAAAATATCTACAAGATTTAGAGATCAGAATAGGAATTTGCTAGGTTATCAATAAGGGAGAGGTTATCAATAAAGAAAAGGAAAGCATTCTTAGGAATAGATTTAAAGGATACAGAAATGAATGAACATAATTAGACCAAAACTGTCTGATATTTACTGAGTGCTCTCATGCTATTTCTGTGCTATTTCAGTCATCCCTCACACATACAGAAAATAATTCAGTTAGATTATCCCATTCTGCAAGTGAGGTAAGTGAGGCACAGAGATGGTATGTCCTGGGTTGCATGGCTAGAAAATGGGGGAATATAGAGATCAAAGTCAAGTCTATTTCTAGAGTCTACTTTTAATCACTATAGATCCTTGTTGGCACATTCAGAGGGCTTCAGTGATTCAATAAACTGGAATATAGTGAGTAGAAGTCATGAAGATGAGGGTGGTTGAATAGACAAAGACCAGATGATGGAGGGGACTCTAGGTTGCACTAAGGAGTATGGATTCCACTGTGGAAAAGAAAATATCAAAGGGTTAACGCAGAGAAATAATATATTTAGATTTGTAACTTAGAAAAATCTTTTGTTGACAAGGCAGATCTGGGTTGAGGAAAGCAAGATAGTTAGGGAGGAGTGGGGCTCCAAGAAACTTTTCTAGTGATTCAGGAAGTCAGTGTGACAAAGGTCTGAACTAAAGCAGGGGCCATGGGGGTGGAAAGGATGGAACAAATGAGAGAGATGTCAAATAGATAAAATTGATAGGACTTAGTGAAAGTAAGAGAAGTGGAGAAGCCTAAGATGATTTCTGAACTTACGCCTTGGGTAATTTTGTGAGTGGCGGGACCATATCTCATATCATACCTAGCAGAGTAATTGGTATATTATAATCATTCAGTGAGATGTTAACAGCTTATGATATAATGAAAGGAGTAGAGAACTGCGAATGAAAAGACTGGGGGTTTGTTCTTGATTTTACCACTGTGTGAAATACTTGACTACAATGAGGCTTCAATTTAATCCATTTTTTAAAAATAGGGCAATTTCAGGGTGCCTGGGTGGCTCAGTCGGTTAAGCGTCCGACTTCAGCTCAGGTCACGATCTCGCGGTCCGTGAGTTCGAGCCCCGCGTCAGGCTCTGGGCTGATGGCTCAGAGCCTGGAGCCTGCTTCCGATTCTGTGTCGTCTTCTCTCTCTGTCCCTCCCCTGTTCATGCTCTGTCTCTCTCTGTCCCAAAAATAAATAAACGTTAAAAAAATTTTTTAAAAAAATAGGGCAATTTTCAACCAAAAATGAACCAGTCACTGTGTGCCTCTATCACCTGTGAAGCATTCTTGCCAAATAAATGGACTTGAATCTGATGAAGCCTCTCTATGTACCAGGTGAGAGAATATACTAGGCACAAAAGAATATGTAAAATGACACCACTAGGGTGTATTTAGCAAAATCCAGAATGTGGGAAACGTTATAGGACATATTACCTGGTTTATATTTTATTAGCAAGGAAAATTTTAAAAGAAGAAAGGGAAAACTATAGATAAAAAAGACTTCAGAGTCATATCTAGAGAAATTATGAAACAATTGGAGAAATGTTGAATGCTCACCATTTTATGGTATTATAAAATTATTGTTAATTTGGGGGGAATAGTATTGTTCTTTTTTTAGAAAAAAGTCTAATTTCTATTGAACTCATATATTTAAAAAGAATTTAATGTTTGTTTATTTTTGAGAGAGAGCATGAGTAGGGGAGGGGCAGAGAGAGAGAGGGACACACAGAATCTGAAACAGGCTCCAGGCTCTGAGCTGTCAGCACAGAACCCCATGCAGGACTTGAACTCACAAACTGTGAGATCATGACCTGAGCTGGAAGTCGGACACTTAACTGACTGAGCTACCCAGGTGCCCCAAACTCATATTTTTTAATTGAAGTATAGTGACACACAATATTACATTTGTGTACATTTGTACAACATAGTGATTCAACAACTCTACCTTATTCTCTGCTCACTACAAGTGTAGCTACCACCTGTAAGCATACAATGCTATTACATTCCCATTGACTGTATTTCCTAGGCTGTACCTTCCATCCCTGTGATTTACAAATTCCATAACTGGAAGCCTGTATCTCCCACTCCTCTTCATCCATTTTGTTAATCCCTCCATCCTCCTCCCCTCTGGCAACCATCAGTTTGTTCTCTGTATTTATGGGTCTGTTTGTTAGTTGTTTTGTTAGTTTTCACATATAAGTGATATCATGTGACATATATCTTTCTCTGTTGGACTTATTTCACTTAGTATAATATCTTCTAGGTCCATCCGTGTTGTCACAAATGGCAAGATCTCATTCTGTTTTATGGCTGAGTAATACTCCATTGTGTGCATATACCATATCTTCTTTATCCATTTATCAATGGACACTTACCCTGTTTCCATATCTTGGCTATTGTAAATAATGTTGTGATGAACATAAGAATGCATATGTCTTTTCAAATTAGTGTTTGTTTTTCTTTGGGTAAATATCCAGTAGTGGAATTGCTGGATCATATGGTATTTCTATTTTGAATTTTTTGAGGACCCTCCATACTGTTTTCCATAGCAGTTATACCAATTTACATTCCTACCAACAGTGCTGTAGGGTTCCTTTTTCTTCACATTCTTGCCAACACTTGTTATTTCTTGTCTTTTTGATACTAGCCATTCTGACAGGTGTAAGGTGAGGTCTCATTGTGGATTTGATTTTCATTTCCCTGATAATTAGTAATGTTGAGATCTTTTTATGTGTCTATTGACTATTTGTATGTATTCTTTGGAAAAATGTCTATTCAGTTCCTCTTGCCCATTTTTAATTGGATTATTTGGGTTTTTTTGGTGTTGAGTTGTATAAGTTCTTGATGTATTTTAGAAATTAACCCCTAATTGGATATATCATTTGTTAGTATCTTCTGATATTATTATGTGTTAAAAAGAATTGTTATATTTTAGAAATTCATGGTAAAATATTTATGGATAAAACAGTTATCTGTGGGTGTGGATGAAGATGAAACAAGATTGACTATAAATTGATAATCATTGAATTGGTGATAGGTTACCCTAGGGATTCATTATACGGTTCTCTTCACTTTGTGTATGTTTGAAATGGTCTATAAAGTTTTTTTTAATGTAAATAATTGAGTCAAATCTCTAATCCAGTCAGACTCTACCTATTAGTTGACTAGATATATTCATGCATGGTCATTGGAGCATTTTTTCTAAGGAGTCGTGCTAGAGAAAAAATAAATCACAAATCCTTATTAATTCTACTTTTGATATAATCAGGGTTGTCTCAACACTTAAAAAATTTTTTTTCTAATGTTTTTATCTTTGAAGGAGAGAGAGACAGCATGAGCGGGTGGAGGGTGGTGTCAGAGAGAGAGAGGGGGACAGAGAATCTGAAGCAGGCCCCAGGCTCCAAGCTGTCAGCACACAGCCCAATGCAGGGCTCGAACTCATGAACCGTGAGATCATAACCTGAACCCAAGTCGGATGCTTAACTGACTAAGCCACCCAGGTGCCCCTCATCATCACTTTTTGTTGCAATCTCATTGTTTTGATAATCTTTACTTAAACTGGTTGTTATGAGTTGATTCTCTTAGATGACATATGAACACACATTCATCTCATTGGCATGCCACAACCAAATTGCACTGTGTGGTGAGTCATTTCTGGGGAAACCCCACATTCATTGTGACGTATCCCTCTTTTTTACATGCCATATATACTCGCTTGCCAAATCCTGTTAACACAACCTCCACAGTTCTTTAGAATCCAGACTTCTCTCTCCTTTCTTGTCCCTGTGTTTGTTCAAGTCCTCATTACTTCTTGCCAGGTTATAGTCAGAATATTCTAATTGTGGACATGTTACCTATTTCCCCTTCCAAAATATTCTGTGATTCAGGATTTAGAATCAAGGATTGAGGTAGAGTCCTGGTGCTGTCTCTTACTAGCTTTTGACCTTGGTTAAAACTCTCTCAACCTAAAAAGTCTGACCCCGACTTTCTTTTTTATTATTTATTTGTTTTTGAGAGGAGCAACCAAGTGGTGGAGGTACAGAGAGAGGAGGACAGAGGATTTGAAGCAGGTTCTGCACTGACAGCAGAGAGCTCATGTGGGGCTTGAACCCATGAACCGTACGTAGCTCATGACCTGAGCTGAAGTTGGACACTCAACCAACTGAGCCACCCAGGCATCCCCAACTTTCTTTTCCAGTATCATTTATTACTTCTTGCCTGCTAGAATACATTGCAAGATGGTCTATATAAGGCTTATGAATAACCAAGTCTAAAAAGTAGATAAATACTATTAAAACATATTTTCATGTGAGGTCTCTTGGCAGCTCTTAATTGAAATCTTAGTAACTAGAATTTTCTAGAATAAAAGATAAAATTTCCTCCCCTCCAGTAGAAAAATGCTGAAATCTTGGCTATGCTAACACTGTATTTATTACTATACCCTTCTATTATTTCTTCCATATCCACTCTTTCTCTGAAACCAAAAGGTAGTATCTGGTTTAGACACCAACACTCACCTCTACAATACTCTTCTCCTGAACTGTCTCATTAACAGCCTAATTGCTCTTTGATGTTACATCACTAGAAACCTTTTCTAGCCAGTCCTTTTATTTACAGTATGCATTATGTCTTCCATCCATGCTTACCTATTCAACCTTAGTGGAACCTAGTTGGAAAACCTAATTTTTCCATTAATGAGTATCTGGATTTAGGACTTTATACAATCAGTCAATTGTTGTCACTTACTGAGCTCTTTTAAGCCTGGTGGTAGGCAATACGACAGGTTTTTTGTTTTGTTTTGTTTCCCCCCCTCAGAGTTTATAAACCAGTCAAGCTCTCCCTCCCTACTTACTTCCCAGGCTGCCTCTGTTTATGTGGAAGTCCAGTAATGCTTTTCCTAACCCCACCCAATATTCCAATAAAACTTTCATGTATTCCATAGCCAGAAATAACAAATACCAAACTCGTACCTAATATAAATTCCTGTTTAAGAAGCATCATGTTCTCTTACTATAATATTGTGACCTCATGTGGTAGTGGTGGTGTGCCTGTCATCTGTTTTTTATTGTGAGCTTCTGGAGGGCAAGGAGTATATCTTTTTAAATTACTGTATATGGAATCAGGGAAACCACATCTATGGCTATTTACACAAGACTGGATGTTCTCATAGAAACTGACATCAGGTGAACATTGATTCCTTGCCCTTTCTAAAGAAAGGTAAAGGTTGACACATAGATTCTTCTCTTTCCTGTCTCCAGGGGAAAGCTCCTGAATTTGTTTTCCCTATCCAAATCTTCTTTATTCAAGATTTGGCTGGAGTGAATAATAGTTAAGTCTTGCTGGATCTTTCTATAGCTTTCCCAGCTCTCTTTCTCTGTCTACCATCTACTTTTCCCTAATATCTTTCATTGGCATTTGATTTTCAAATCTCTTTAATAAAACAAAAACCTCCTTCATATATACACATTCCCATCCAGCTACTCATGTATTTCTCTCTTCTTCACAATTAAGTTTCTTGAGAGTTGTCAACTTTTTGAAAAATGTTTATGTTTTTTTTAAAAATGTTTTGATGTTTGTTTTCGAGAGAAAGAGACAGAGAGTGAGCAGGGGAGGGGCAAAGGGAGAGGGAGACACAGAATCTGAAGCAGGCTACAGGCTCCGAGCTGTCAGCACAGAGCCGGGCGTGAGGCTCAAACCCATGAGCCATGAGATCAAGACCTAAGCCAAAGTCATACGCTCAACTCACTGAGCCACCCAGACACCCCTATTTATTTATTTTTGAGAGAAAGAGGGAGGCAGAGAGAGAGGGAGACAGAGAATCCCAAGCAGACTCTCCGTAGTGAGCACAGAGCCCGATGCTGGGCTCAAACCCACAAACCATGGGATCATTACCTGAGCCGAAATCAAGAGTCAGATCCTTAACCAACTGAGCCACCCAGGGGCCCTGAGAGTTGTCAACTTCTAATGACCCAATTTCTTTTTTTGTTTGTTTTTTTAAAATTTTTTTTAGTGTTTGTTTTTGAGAGAGAGAGAGAAACAGAGAGTGAGGTGGGGGCCAGAGAGAGAGGGAGACACAGAATCTAAAGCAGGCTTCAGCCTCTGAGCTGTCAGCACAGAGCCTGAAGTGGGACTCAAACCCACAAACTGGGATCATGACCTGAGTCGAAGTTGGACATTCAACTGACTGAGTCACCCAGGTGCCCCTAATGACCCAATTTATTCACCTTCTCATTTCTCAACCTACTGCAATATGGTTTTTGCCCCCACAACTTTGTGGAAACTTGTCTCATAAAGGTGACCGATATCTTCATTTTGGTTAATCAATGAGTGCTTGTTAGTTAACTGGAGTGAACACTCTCAGTCTTTATATTCTTTTGTTGATAGCAATTGATGCCACTGTTTCCTCCTCTTTCAAAAGCCTGTACCTACCTACCACATGCATGGTACTGCATTCTCTGGTCTTCTCTTCCTCCCTGCCTACTATTTCTCAACTGCTCTTATGTGTTACTCTTTCTCTAGCTGTATTTTAGATGTTTTTGTTTTCAGGTTTCTGTCCTTGTCCATCTCCTCTTCTCATTCTCCAGTCTCTCTTGATGATCTCTTTCATTCCCATGGCTTCACTTACTCACTTGGTTTTTAGTATCGATATTCCTCCTATGCTTCAGGATTGAATATCAAACTTACACCTGATCTTAGCCAAAGAGCCAAGAAACGATGAATATCAAACTTACAATAGAAATCTCTACCTGGAACCTCCAAAATTACCTCAGATTGCCAAGTGTTCTTCCTCCTGTTTCTGTTCCAATTGCTCAAGCTAGAAATCTGGATGTCATTCTTATTACCTATCTGTCCTTTACCTCTTGCACCTCAATGTAGTCCTGTGAATTCCTGTCAGTTCCACAGCCCTCAAATCTTACTTCAGTCCACCCCCATTGTCACTGTTCTCTTATTTGAGGCCACTGTTGTCTTGCCTGGGTTAATATAAGAACATCTTTACTTTCTCTCCAGTCTGCTTTCCACATCATGGCCAAAATAATCTGTGCTTAAAATATTCCATGGCTCTAATACCTTCGGTATAAAATTTACACTCAGTGTCGCATAGAAAGCCCTTCAATTTCTGGCTTTTGCATAAGACTCCAGCCCCACCCCTTACACTTTCTTGCCTCACACTAAGATTAAGTCATACTAAAGTATTTCATTTCCTTTCCTCTGCCCCAGGTCTTTTTCTGGGAGCCTTTGTACATGCTATCTTTGTCTGTCTAACTTTGACCTGTCATTCACGACTCAGTTCTGAAGTCATATCCTTCAGAAAGCCTGTCCTGATTCCTAGGTCCACCTTGCCTGAGTTGCCTCTTTTGTATTTCCTAGCACTACTATAATAGTCCTGACCCTTCTTTATTGCAGCTGGTTGCTTATCATTCTTGCTGTCTGGATAGATTAGGAGTTGTTGAGGACAGGGACAAGGTCTTATTTACCATTGTATCTTTAACCACTCATCACAGTGCCTGATGTGGGCATTTATTCAATAAATGTTCTTGAAATAATGGCTGACTAAGAATGAATGAATGAAAGACTATTATAGTGTTTTATAATTTTTTTCATTATTGCCCATTAAGGAGAACATTTTAGTTTAAATTAATGTCTCCCTAAGGAGAGAAATTAAATACTAAGGAATAAGATTTTGTTGGAAAGAGTTGAACTTTGAAGGGCCACATACCATTGTAATATCTAAGAATGAGGAAGGGAATCTATACTGATTTCTAGAAGGCTGTCATGTCTATATCTATGCCAGCCAAAGTTAAGGAATTCTTTTCTATATATAGACAAATTGAGGGGTAATTTTGATCTTGCTCTTTATTTAATAATTTTCCTTGACTCTCTTCATGTTTTTAGCTAGAAGCAAATTTCTACTTCCAGAGTACAGTAACAGTAAGCCTTCTGTTGCATGCTATTATCTAATTATTCAGTTACTTGTGAATAACCTGATTGCTTCATGAATGTTCACTTTGTGGTGTTAAAATGACTATGACCAATATATCATTAAAATACCAATGATATATTGGTATTATATATACCAATATATACATATATTGTATATATATGTATGTATATATCTGTACCTATATAATTTTTATAAAATCACATTCTTTCATGAAAAACTGAAAAATGTGTTCTCAGACATCATTTCAGAGATTTCACAATTGCACAATTGACAAACATAGCCTTTTAGTTACTAGCTGGGTTGTATTTTTGGTATATCTTAGGTTTTTCATCGCCTCAGACCTTCTGCAATGATCTGCAATAATAACAGTTTGTGATTCCATGGAAAACAAATCACTGCCAATCTTTAGTTGTGGTCTCGCTGTAATTTTGTATGAGATACGGCTTATTGCATTACATCAACCATAAAGGTTGCAACATTCATTGGAAATCTGAGACCAGGTGACCATTTAGTGGACTTGTATTGGGATTTACTTTGATATTTTTTGCTTAAATGTGTCTAATGTGGATTCTTAGGGATAAGAATGGCCTAGCACATTCAATGGCCTAGCACATTCCAAGCAAATTTCTTCCTTTGGAAGAATAATTTATGTATGTCTCATTTTCTTGAAGCTGGTTTATTCCCCTACCTGAGTTTTTATCTAGATTTCAGTCCTAAAAATTTCTGATTTTAGGGTTTTTTCTTTTTTTTCTTTTTTTTGAAATTTTCTAGTTAATTCATCAATTTTTCTCTGTTCCCAAATGACTTCCTGTATTGCAGTCATAGTACTGCACATATAGAAAGAACTTATTAAATATGAGGTGACCGGGGGCACCTGGGTGGTTCAGTTAGTTAAGCGTCCAACTTCGACCCAGGTCATGATCTCATGGTGTATGTGTTTGAGCCTGCCTTAGGCTCTTTGCTGACAGCTCAGGGCCTAGAGCTGCATTGGATTCTTTGTCTCCCTCCCTCTCTGCCCCTTCTCTGCTTGTGCTCTGTCTTTCTGTCTCAAAAATAAAATAAAACATTAAACAAAACTTAAAAAATAAATATTGGGTGACTGACTGAATGAATGACTGATTTTCTCATATATGACCCTTATTATTGAAGGTGTAGTTTTCCTACAGTGTCAGAATTTGAACTGGGATATGGGTTCCTTCCTCCTCCTAATCTACCTACTTTTACCCTAAAGAATAAAATATCAGTTATTTAAGTTCAAAATTATAAATGCCTAAGAAATCCATTTCTTAGAGGGATTTTTAAATACAAGATGGTTATACATATATCTTTATATTCTCCTGGCAGAGCTATGTCTCTCCTCAATTTATATAAAAAAATTATTTTTAGAAAGGGGGCATTTGTTGGAGAGATAGAAAGCTGGGGAGGGGCAGACAGGGAGAGAGAGAATCTTAAGCAGGTTCCATGCCTGGTGCCAAGCCAATGCGGGCTTGATCTCACAACCGTGAGATCATGACCTGATCTGAAATCAAGTCAGATGCTTAACTGACTGAGCCATCTAGGTGCCCCTCTCCTCTATTTTTAAAATCTAAAAAATTTTTAAACAACTTATAATAAAATTAGATGGAATAAAGTGATGATGAGTTAAATTATAGACAAAGTCAGAAATAAAATGAAGCAGATTAAGCAAAAAAATATAACAACTCTGAAAATGGTCACTCTTACCATGAAAAATGTTGAAATGCCTACCTGTGCTGGCAAAGTCCTCCTCTTGGAAGAACAACCTCTATATGTAAAAAATGTCTAAGTTTTTTTTTTTTTTAGATAGAAGTATCTAAAAACTTAGGAATAGTCATTTCTTGTTAGAAATATAAAATTAAATAACAGCCCAAATAGGCCAGATTCAGTATTCTCATAGTATAAGGAAAATAATAAATACAATTATGAGCTGGTAGATTGGAGAGCCCATTAAAATTCAAGTTTTGTAATCCAGTTCTACAATTTTAGAAAAATCTGTTAAAACACATGGAACTCCATACTTTTCTTTAAATCTGATGAGCTGGCATCAGCTTCCCTTGATGTTGTGGCTTTACATCTAGGGTGGGGGGTCAAAGTATTTGCCTACAATTTCAGGCTGATTCAAAACCAGAACGAAGTCCTCCTTGTAATTATGTTTTCCTGTAATAGCTCAAAAGCTCCTGCTCCACATTCAAGCTCATACTTTGTTAAGGTACATAGGCAGACAGGAACTTCTCTCTCATGGTGGCCAGCACTCCTTCTACCACAAAGACCGATTCTGGTCTCCGCGGGTGGTGGCTTGTCACTGTTTGACACAGTAGCACCAACAGAAGCAAAGACTCTGCCCATTTACCTTAACAAAATATGAACTTGAACGTGGAGCAGGAGCTATTACAGGAAAACATAATTACAACATGGATGGAACTAGACAGTATTATGCGAAATGAAATAGAGAAAGACAAATACCATATGATTTCACTCATATGTAGAATTAAGAAACAGAACAGATGTACATAAGAGAAGGGAAGGAAAAATAAGATAAAAGCAGAGAGGGAGGCAAACCGTAAGAGACTCTTAAATATAGAGAACAAACTGAGGATTGCTGGAGAGGTGAGTGAGTGAGGGATGGGTGAAATAGGTGACAGGGATTAAGGAGAGTACTTGTATGTAGGTGTTGAATCACTAAATTCTGCACCTGACACTAATATAACGCTGTATGTTAACTACCTAGAATTTAAATAAAAACTTGAAAAAAAAAATTTGGTAGTAGATTCTATTCAGGACTAGAGGGGAACTTCACAAAAGAGCAGATTATTTAGAATAATCAAATCTAAAGGACTGTAAAGAAGGCAATGGAGTGTATCAAATGAGGCACTGGGTTGCAGGGGGGTGACTGTCCAGCTTGGGGCCCCATGGGGAAGTACAAGCATAATACCAACAATAGCTAGGGCAGCAGGGGTGGAGGTAGAGGGTAGGAACAAAGATGATGACAGAAAAAGGTGGCTCTAATGGAGAAATTAAACATCTTACTGTGCCTAATCATAAGAAAGGCACAAAAAATTCAGAACTTAACAAAACCGTTCTATGGCACTAGTGGGAGAAAATGGTTTTTTTGCCTCATTTGTTTTCTAAAGTGAAATTCATATTCCGAGAGAGAATGGTTAACGCAGTCTAGACATTTATCCCAGAATATGAAGAAAGAAAGATTACAATTTTCTAAAAACACATTTTTGCTAAGCAATAATATTCCATTACTACCTCTTCATTACTCTGTGTACCTTTTTACTTACACTTTAATATAACTATTTAATTTATAGCTACATTCAATGTGATATGGCTAATATACATTCAGTGTTATGTGGCTAATTTGTCATTCAGTATACAGTAAATGTAAAAAACATTTTAAACCCTCATGAGGTAATCTCTATATGTCAATAACTCTAATTTATTCTTTATAAAAACCATGTCACAAATGGTATGTTTTAATGAATGCCTTTGATAATGATGTAAAAACCATCTTCTTCCTACTGAGCCACTCAGTTGGTGAAGGAATCAACCCCAACTTGATAAAGTAGAGCAGAATGAGTGGTGGTGTTCTTTGATCAAGGCAGAATAATTCTACGTTTTCCGGTGAACACTCTACTCTGTGTTACCTTGTAGTGACTTTTCTTCCACTATTCTGATTTTTATCCCATAGATTTGTTTTGTCTTCTGTTGAACTTTATAGAAATGGAATTGTATAGTAAATCTTTCGTGTCTGACTTCTTTTGCTGTGCTTAATGCTTTTTATATCCATCAATTTTGAAACATAAATTAGTAACTCCCACATTGCTTATAACCCAGATCAAGAGAAACTACTCAATTTAGTTCTGTGCTTCCTGGCAGCCAAAGCAAAGAAGAAGATATGAGCAAAGCAAAGAAGTCTGTAATAGAACTCCTGAAGTTAAGATTAAGGTGATCCTCTTGGAAAATTAAATGTTTTGGAAAAATTATAAGTTCAACAAACCAACTTTTCTATGATATTTATATTTATTTCAAGGCAGTTTTAACAAAATTTGAAATACCACATTCTTTCATAAAATTATTTTGGTGTCTTTACTCAGCTGGTGTTGTAAGTGTATGTTTAGCATAACTGTTGTATAAATCCAGTATTGATTATAGCTCTTGGGGGGAACCAACAACAACATTGGCAATGACAAAAGCTAAACATATTGTAGGGATAGACAAGCTTCCAGAGTTTTAGTTATATAGTTTAAATATACTCTGTATCTTTCTGAATCCTCTTTCCCTCTCGCTGTATAATCATATAATATATGGTTGGTTGTTGGATATTTAGGTTATTTTTAAAATTTCATTGTTATATATAATGACTTGAAAGTCTTTTTACATTTATATTTCTGACAGAATTTCTGACCATCTCCTCAGTAAGGATTCCCAGAAATGGAATTACTTCATCAAAAGTTACATTTTTAAGTTCTCAGATTTGATTATTAAATTACTTTCCACAAAATGTGAACCAGTGTAAATTCCTACAACATATGTGGCCATGCCTGTCATAGTTAGCAGCATTAAATATTACCAGAGAAGGCCCTCATTTTAAGGCCCTCCACTTTTGAATAATTATATAATAGCTATTCTGTATACAGGGGCTAAAATCCTATATTAAAAATTGTATATATTTTATATAAAAATTTATAATTTATATTTTAAAATATTTAAGTATATAAAGAATACCTTCTCATCAAACTTAATACCTACTTTTTGCAGAAATTGTTGAATTCTCTTCATTTTGACATTGCAAGAAGAAAGACAGTATATGAGCAGGATGACTTTTCATTTTTAATTTTCCAAATAACAAACTTTGTGCCATCTTTGAGCCTGTGGAGGCCTGCTGGAAATAGGATTTCTAAATGACAAATATGTCTGGAAGGCTGTGGTCCAAGGCCATTTTCTCCCCACTATAAACAGGATCTCTGGAACCAGTATCACCTGGACTGCCTCCCCCTTGGTAATTGACATGTAGGACATGTACAGGGGAGTGCTTGTTGGGGTAATATTTATAAGTGGAGGAGGGAAGCATGATTGGCCAGATGAACAAATTGAGCTGTGACTCAATTACAACAGAAATCTCAGCCAATTGTACAGAGAGCTCTGAAGCAGCCATGGCCCTTCAGGGTTGCCTGGAATGAAGGTAAGGGTTCTGAGTCTTTGTACTCAACTCTTTGTTGACCAGTATTTGGATATGGGCTGCCTGTAGTTGTGAGTGTGTAATTTTGGATGAGTCATTTTCCTTCATCTGAGAGGGATTTCTTTAGAGGGACTCAGCAGTGAGCTGTTGGCAAGCAACATTCTTGACAGCTAAGGAATGAATGCCGTAGATCTGAAGGAAGAAGGATGATTAATCCAGAAGGAAACATGGAAATACAAGTAGTGATAAAGAACAAGGGAAAGGTAAATACACGAATAAATCTAAAGTAATATTGACTATAAATAATAATAATAATGACAACAGTGTCTTACAGAGTTCAAAATATATATAAAATAAAAATGCATAATACTACAAAAGATGGATAAGAAAGAAATGAATGTAAAGCATTCCAAGGTCCTGATACTATCTGCAAAGGAGTAAAAGCACCAAAATTTGATAGCAAAGAACACATTTAAAAATTTTTTTGATGTTCAGTTTTGAGAGAGAGACAGAGACAGAATGTGAGCAGGGGAGGGGCAGAGAGAGGGAAACACAGAATCTGAAGCAGGCTCCAGATCCTGAGCTGTCAGTACAGAGCCCAATGAGGGGCTCCGACCCACAAACCACAAGATCATGACCCTGAGTCGAAGTTGGGCGCCTAACCGACTAAGCCACCCAGGTGCCCCTCAAAGAACACATTCTTATTGGGTGTCCACTTAGCAAATATTAAAAGGTATATAACTAATTTATAGATGAGAAAAATGGAATTCTAAAGAAATACTTGATTGATCCAAAAGAGGACAGGAAAAGAGATAGAAAGGAAACTCTATCAATGAGACAAATAAAAAAACACTGAAAGGATAGTTATAAAACTAATACAGCAGTAATTATTTATTAATGGAACAAACACTTTTTTAAAAGAATGTTTATTTTGAGAGAGCATGTGTTGGGGAGGGGCAGAGAGAGAAGGAGAGAGGAATCCCAAGCAGGCTCCATGCTGACAGCACAGAGCTTAATAGGGGCTCAGTCCCATGAACCATGAGATCATGACCTGAGCCGAAATCAAGGGTCAGACACTCAACCAACTGAGCCACCCAGATGCCCCCAAATACTTTTTAAAATTGAAGTATACTTGAGGAGAAATAGTGTATTAGTTTCAGGTATACAGCATAGTGATTCGACAATTATATAAATTTTGAAATGTGTTTTTGTCACCATACAAAGTTATTAACAATATTACTGTATTCCCTATTTTGTACTTTATATATCTTATTTATTTTGTAACCGCAAGTTACCGATAGATTATTATTCAGCCGTAAAAAGAATAAAATATTGCCATTTATGACAACATGGATGGACCTAGAGGGTATTATGCTAAGTGAAAGAAGTTACACAGAAAAAACAAATACCATGTGATTTCACTTTTATGTGGAATTTAAAAAAGCAAAACAAAGGAACAACACAAAAAGAGACTCTTAAATACAGAGTACAAACTGTTGATTTCCAGAGGGGCAAGGCTGAAGGTGGGGGTATGAGCAAAATATGTGAATGGGATTAATAGGTACAAACTTCCAAAGTGGCTGCACCAATTTACATTTCTACCAACAGTGCATGACGATTCTCTTTTCTCCACATCCACGCCAGCACTTGTTGCTTATCTTTTGATGCTAGCCTTTCTAACTGCCGTGAGGTGATAATGGAGTAGGCAATTAGACTTGAGCTGGAGGCCAAGTCAATGATAAATAACCTCCGCAAACATAAAGAAAAGACACTTATATACCAACGGTGCACTTTGGGACTTCCTGTTCTCCCTTCCTGAGAGTGTACTGTCCTTAATAAACTGCTTTGTGCTTGCTCCCTTTCTTCTGGCTTGGCTTTAGTTGATCATGGATCTTCACATAAATCTTCTATGGGGAATCCAAGAAACTAAACCTCTCTTCACACAACACAGACTCTCCTACTGGTAACAGTGATATCTCATTATAGTTTTGATTTTTATTTCCCTGGAGGTTAGTGACATTGAACATCTTTTCATGAGTCTGTTGGCCATCTGTATGTCTTCTTTGGAAAAGTATCTATTTAGATCCTGTGCTCATTTTTTAAATCAGATTGTTTTCTTGGTGTTGAATTGTATAAGTTCATTGTATATTTTAGATATTAACCACTTACTGTATATATCATTTGCAAATATGTCCTCCCATTCAGTGGGTGGCCTGTTAATTTTGTTGATGGTTTTCTTTTCTTTGCAGAAGCTTTTTAGTCTGATGTAGTCCCAGTTGTTTGTTTTTGCTTTTGTTGTTCTTGCCCAAGGAGACAGATGTAAAAAATTATTGTGTAGCCTGATGGCTATGAGTCTACTGCCTATGTTTCTTTTAGGAGTTTTATGGTTTCAGGTCTTACATTTAGGTTTATACTCCATTTTGAGTTTATTTTTTGTGTATGGTGTAAGAAAGTGATCCAGTTTCATTCTTTTGCATATAACTCTCAACTTTTTCCAGCAATGACTTCCTTTTCTCCCATTGTATATTCTTGCCTCCTTTGTCATAGATTAATTGGTCATATAAGTGTGGGTTTATCGGGGCTCTCTATTCTGTTACATTGATGTGTGTATCTGTTTTTGTGACAGTACCATACTATTTTGATTATTGTAGTTTTGTAAAATAGTGTGGAATCTGGGAGTGTGATACCTCCAGCTTTGTTTTTTCTCAAGATTTGTTTGGCTATTTGGGGTCTTTCATGACTCCATACAAGTTTTAGGATTATTTTTTCTCATGAAAATGTTATTGGTATTTTGATAGGGAGTACATTGAATCTGTAGATTGCTTTGAGTACTGTGGACTATTTTTTAAGAATATTTTCCAATCCATGAGCATGGAATATCTTTCCATTTATTTGTGTCATCTTCAGTTTATTTTATTGGTGTCTTCTAGTTTTCAGAGTTCAGGTCTTTTACCTCCATAATTAAATTTATTCTTAAGTATTTTATTCTTTTTGGTACAGTTGTAAGTGGGAATGTTTTCTTAATTTCTCTTTTTAGTAGTTCATTATTAGTGTACAGAGAACATATTTTTGTATATCAATTTGGTATCCTACAGCTTTGCTGATTCTGTTTATTCATTCTAATAGTCTTCTGTGGAGTCCTTAGGGTTTTCTTTGTATATTATCATGTCACTTGAAAATAATGACAGTTTTACCTTTTTACCAATTTGGATGCCTTTTCTTTCTTTTTCTTGTCTGATTGTTGTAGCTGAGACTTCCAGTAGTTTGTCGAATAAAAGTGGCAAGAGTGGACATCCTTGTCTTGACTTTAGGGGAAAAGCTTTCAGCTCTTTACCACTGAGTGTGATGTTAGCCATGGGTTTATCATATATCGTCTTTATAATGTTGAGATATGTTTCCCCTATACTCACTTTGTTGAGAGTTTTTATCATGAATGGATGTTGAATTCTGTCAAATGCTTTTCCGCATCTATTGATATAATCATATGATTTTTTAAGCTTATTTATTTTTGAGAGAGAGAGAGAAGGAGAAAGAGCATGAGTCAGGGAGGGGCAGAGAGAGGCAGACACAGACTCTGAACCAGGTTCCAGGCTCTGAGCTGTCAGCACAGAGCCCTATGCAAGGACTTAAACCCACGAACCGTGAGATCATGACCTGAGCCGAAGTCAACTTAACCAACTGAGCCACCCAGGTACCCCAAGATGATCGTATGATTTTATCCTTCTGTATATCAGTTTTGTATCCTGCAGCTTTGCTGAATCCATTTATTTTATCCATGTATTTTATTTTTAAAAATTTTTTAATATGAAATTTGTTGTTGAATTGGTTTCCATACAACACCCAGTGCTCATCCCAACAGGTGCCCTCCTCAATGCCCATCACCCACTTTCGCCTCCCTCCCACATCCCATCAACCCTCACTCTATTCTCACTTTTTAACAGTCTCTTATGGTTTGCCTCTCTCCCTAACTTTTTTTCTTTCCTTCCCCTTCCCCATGATCTTCTGGTAATTTTCTCAGGATCCACATAAGAGTGAAAACATATGATATCTGTCTTTCTCTGTATGACTTATTTCACTTAGCATTACACTCTCCAGTTCCATCCATGTTGCTACAAAAGATCATATTTCATTCTTTCTCATTGCCACATAATATTCCATTGGGTATATAAACCACAATTTCTTTATCCATTCATCAGTTGATGGACATTTAGGCTCTTTCCGTAATTTGGCTATTGTTGAGAGTGCTGCTATAAACATTGGGGTACAAGTGCCCCTATGCATCAGCACTCTGGTATCCCTTGGGTAAATTCCTAGCAGTGCTATTGCTGAGTCATAGGATAGATCTATTTTTAATTTTTGAGGAACCTCCACACTGTTTTCCAGAGCGGCTGCACCAGTATACATCCCCACCAACAGTACAAGAGGGTTCCCGTTTCTCCACATCCTCTGCAGCATCTATAGTCTCCTTATTTGTTCATTTTAGCCACTCTGACTGGCATGAGGTGGTATCTCAGTGTGGTTTTGATTTGTATTTCCCTGATGAGGAGTGATGTTGAGCATCTTTTCATGTGCCTGTTGGCCATCTGGATGTCTTCTTTAGAGAAGTGTCTATTCATGTCTTCTGCCCATTTCTTCACTGGATTATTTGTTTTTTGGGTGTGGAGTTTGGTGAGCTCTTTATAGATTTTGGATACTAGCCCTTTGTCTGATATGTTATTGGCAAATATCTTTTCCCATTCCATCGGTTGCCTTTTAGTTTTGTTTATTGTTTCCTTCGCAGTGCAGAAGCATTTTATCTTCATGATGTCCCAATAGTTCATTTTTGCTTTTAATTCCCTTGCCTTTGGAGATGTGTCAGGTAAGAAATTGCTGCAGCTGAGGTCAGAGAGGTCTTTTCCTGCTTTCTCCTTTAGGGTTTTGATGGTGTCCTGGCTCACATTCAGGTCCTTCATCCATTTTGAGTTTATTTTTGTGAATGGTGTGAGAAAGTGGTCTAGTTTTAATCTTCTGCATGTTGCTGTCCAGTTCTCCCAGCACCATTTGTTAAAGAGACTGTCTCTTTTCCATTGGATATTCTTTCCTGCTTTGTCAAAGATTAGTTGGCCATACTTTTGTGGGTCTAATTGTGGGGTTTCTATTCTATTCCATTGGTCTATGTGTCTGTTTTTGTGCCAATACCATGCTGTCTTGATGATTACAGCTTTGTAGTAGAGGCTAAAGTCTGGGATTGTGATGCCTCCCACTTTGGTCTTCTTCTTCAATATTACTTGGGCTATTCGGGGTCTTTTGTGGTTCCATACAAATTTTAGGACTGCTTGTTCTAGCTTCAAGAAGAATACTGGTGCAATTTTGATTGGGATGGCATTGAATGTGTAGATAGCTTTGGGTAGTATTGACACTTTAACAATATTTATTCTTTCAATCTATGAGCACAGAATGTTTTTCCATTTCTTTGTATCTTCTTCAACTTCCTTCATAGGATTTCTATAGTTTTCAGCATACAGGTCTTTTATATCTTTGGTTAGGTTTATTCCTAGGTATTTTATGATTCTTGGTGCAATTGTGAATGGAATAAGTTTCTTTATTTGTCTTTCTGTTGCTTCATTATTAGTGTATAAGAATACAGCTGATTTCTGGACATTAATTTTGTATCCTGCGACATTGCTGAATTCTTGTATCAGTTCTAGCAGACTTTTGATGGAGTGTATTGGGTTTTCCATGTATAGTATCATGTCATCTGCAAAACGTGAAAGCTTGGCTTCATCTTTGCCAATTTTGATGCCTTTGATTTCCTTTTGTTGTCTGATTGCTGATGCTAGGACTTCCGACACTATGTTAAACAACAGTGGTGAGAATGAACATCCCTGTTGTGTTCCTGATCTTAAGGGGTAAGCTCTCAGTTTTTCCCCATTGAGGAGGATATTAGCTGTGGGCTTTTCATAAATGGTTTTTATGATGTTTAAGTATGTTCCTTCTATCCCGAGTTTCTCAAGGGTTATTATTAAGACAGGATGCTGAATTTTGTCAAATGCTTTTTCTGCATCGATTGACAGGATCATATGGTTCTTATCCTTTTTTAAATTGATGTGATGTATCACATTGATTGCTTTGCGAATACTGAACCAGCCCTGCATCCCAGGAATGAATCCCACTTGATCATGGTGAATAATTCTTTTTATGTGCTGTTGAATTCGATGTGCTAGTATCTTGTTGAGAATTTTTGCATCCATATTCATCAGGGATATTGGTCTGTAGTTCTCTTTTTTGCTGGGTCTCTGTCTGGTTTGGGAATCAAAATAATGCTGGCTTCGTAGAATGAGTCTGGAGGTTTTCCTTCCCTTTCTATTTTTTGGAACAGCTTGAGAAGGATAGGTATTATCTCTGCTTTAAATGTCTGGTACAATTCCCCAGGGAAGCCATCTGGTCTAGGACTCTTATTTGTTGGGAGATTTTTGTTAACTGTTTGAATTTATTTGCTGGTTATGGGTCTGTTCAAGCTCTATTTCATCCTGTTTGAGTTTTGGAAGTGTGTGGATGCTTAGGAATCTGTCCATTTCTTCCAGGTTGTCCAGTTTGTTGGTGTATCATTTTTCATAGTATTCCCTGATAATTGCTTGTATTTCTGAGAGATTGGTTGTAATAACTTCATTTTCATTCATGATTTTATCTATATAGGTTCTCTCCATTTCTTTTTGGGAAGCCTGGCTGGAGGTTTATCAATTTTATTTATCTTTTCAAAAAAACAACTCTTGGTTTCAATGATCTGCTCTACTTTTTTTTTAGATTCTGTAGTTATTTCTGCTCTGATCTTTATTATTTCTCTTCTTATGCTGTGTTTGGAGTGTCTTTGCTGTTCTGTTTTTATTTCCTTTAGGTGTGCTGTTAGATTTTGTATTTGGGTTTTTTCTTGTTTCTTGAAATAGGCCTGGATTGCAATGTATTTTCCTCTCAGGACTGCCTTCGCTGTATCCCAAAGTACTTGGATTGTTGTATTTTCATTTCCATTTGTTTCCATATATTTTTTAATTTCTTCTCTAATTGCCTGGTTGACCCACTCATTCTTTAGTAGGTGTTCTTTAACCTCCATGCTTTTGGAGGTTTTCCAGACTTTCTCATGTGGTTGATTTCAAGTTTCATAGTCTTGTGGTCTGAAAGTGTGCATGCTATGATCTCAATTTTTTTAATACTTATTAAGGGCTGTTTTGTGACCCAGTATGTGATCTGTCTTTGAGAATGTTCCATATGCACTTGAGAAGAAAGTATATTCTGTTGCTTTGGGATGCAGAGTTCTAAATATATCTGTCAAGTCCATCTGATCCAAAGTATCATTCAGAGCCCTTGTTTCTTTATTGATCCTGTGTCTAGATGATCTATCCATTGTTGTAAGTAGAGTATTAAAGTCCCCTGCAATTACCACATTCTTATCAATAAGGTTGCTTATGTTTGTGAGTAATTGTTTTATATATTTGGGGGCTCCTGTATTCGGCGCAAAGACATTTATAATTGTTAGCTCTTCCTGATGGATAGATCCTGTAATTATTATATAATGCCCTTCTTCATCTCATCTCTTTTTACAGCCTTTAATTTAAAGTCTAGTTTGTCTGATATAAGTATGGCTACTCCAGCTTTCTTTTGACTTCCCGTAGCATGATAGATAGTTCTCCATCCCCTCGCTTTCAATCTGAAGGTGTCCTCGGGTCTAAAATGAGTCTCTTGTAGACAGCAAATAGATGGGTCTTGTTTTTTTATCCATTCTGATACCCTATGTCTTTTGGTTGGAGCATTTAGTCCATTTACATTCAGTGTTATTATAGAAAGATATGGGTTTAGAGTCATTGTGATACCTGTAGGTTTCATGCTTGTAGTGGTGTCTCTGGTCCTTTGTGGTCCTTGCAACATTTCACTCACAGAATCCCCCTTAGGATCTCTTGTAGGGCTGGTTTAGTGGTGATGAATTCCTTCAGTTTTTGTTTGTTTGGGAAAACCTTTATCTCTCCTTCTATTCTGAATGACAGACTTGTTGGATAAAGGATTCTTGGCTACATATTTTTCCTGTTCGTCACCTTGAAGATTTCCTTTTATTCCTTTCTGGCCTGCCAAGTTTCAGTAGATAGGTCTGCTAGTATCTTTATGTGTTTACCTTTGTATGTTAGGGCCCATTTATCCCTAGCTGCTTTCAGAAATCTCTCTTTATCCTTGTATTTTGCTAGTTTCACTATGATATGTTGTGCAGAAGATCGCTTCAAGTTATGTTTGAATGGAGTTCTCTGTGCCTGCTGGATTTCAATGCCTGTTTCCTTCCCCAGATCAGGGAAGTTGTCAACTATGATTTGTTCAAGTATGCCTTCAGCCCCTCTCTCTCTCTTCTTCTGGAATTCCTATGATATGGATATTGTTCCATTTGATTGCATCACTTAATTCTCTAATTCTCCCCTGATAGTCTTGGACTTTTTTATCTCTCTTTTTCTCAGCTTCCTCTTTTTCCATAATTTTATCTTCTAATTCACCTATTCTCTCCTCTGACTCTTCAATCCATGCTATGGCCGTCTCCATTTTATTTTGCAGCTCATTTATAGCATTTTTTTAATTCTTCATGACTATTTTTAGTCCCTTGATCTCTGTAGCAATAGATTCTCTGCTGTCCTCTGGGTTTTTTTCAAGCCCAGTGATTAATTTTATGACTATTATTCTAAATTCTTATTCTGTTATATTGCTTAAATTCGCTTTGATCAGTTCGTTAGCTGTCGCTACTTCCTGGAGTTTCTTTTGAGGAGAATTCTTCCATTTTGTCATTTTGACTAGTCCCTGCAGTAGCTCCACACTGCAGGGCACTTCCCATGTGCTGTCTGGAGAAACTTGTGCTGGTGGGCAGGGCCACAGTCAGCCCCGATGTCTGCCCCCAGCCCACCACTGGGGCCATAGTCAGACTGCTGTGTACCTTATCTTCCTGTCTCCCAGGGAAAGGAGTCACTGTGGAGTGGTGTGGCCCCTGTCTGTGCTACTTGCACACTGCCAGGCTTGTGGTGCTGCTTTGATGGGATTTGGCCAAAGGCATATTAGAGGGGTGGATCCGCAAGGTGCCCAGGGGGTGGGAGGGGCAAGCTTAGCTAGCTTTGCCGTGGGTGGTCCCCTGTGGGAGGGGCCCCGCAGCACAGGGAGGGAAGCCTGTCAGAGGGATGGATCCACAGAAGCACAGCATTGGGCGTTTGCGCAGTACAAGCAAGATTGGTGATGGGAGCTGGTTCCCTTTGGAATTTCCACTGGGGGATGGTAGAGGAAATGGTGCTTGCCAGTGCCTTTGTTCCCCCACCGAGCTCTGTCCTTCCGGGACTCAACAACTCTCTCTCCTGGCATCCTCTCACTCTCCTTGCTCTCCAAGAGCAGAGCTGTTGACTTTAAAATTCCAGATGTTAAGTCCTGCTGGCTGTCACAACTCACACAGTCCTGCTTCTCATATACACATTTCTCTTAGAACTGCTCTTGCTATGTTTCAAAAATTTTAGAACACTGTCTTTTTATTTGTCTCCATGTATTTTTTTATTTCCTCATTGATTTCTATGTTAAATATTGGTTATTTAGGAGCATGTTTTGATTCCGTGTTTTGTTTTTTTTCAAAAGATTTTTTTCTTGTTATTGATTTCTGTTCTCATATCTAGTTGTAGTCAGAAAAGATGCTTGATATGATTGCAATATTTTTTAAATTATTTTTTAATTCAAGTATAGTTAACATACAGTCTTGTATTACTTTCAGATGTACAATATGATTCAACAGTTCTATACATTACTGAGTGGACATCATGATAAGTGTACTCTTAATCCCCTTCACCAATATCACCCATATCCCTATCCCCCTCCTCTCTGGCAATCATCAGTTTATTCTCTATATTTAAAAGTCTGCAGGTTTTTTGTTTGTTTGTGTCTTTTTCTCTCTGTTTGGTTTGTTTCTTAAATTCCACATATGAGTGAAATAATATGGTATTTGTCTTTCTCTGACTAGCTTATTTCACTTAGCATTATACCCTGTAGATCCATTCCTATTGTTGCAAATGGAAAGATATCATTCTTTTCATGGTTGGTTAATATTCCATTGTATACATATATACCACATCTTTATTCATTTATGGATAGACACTTGGGTTGCTTTAACACCTTGGCTCTTGTAAATAATGCTGAAATGAACACAAGGGTGCATATATCTTTTCAGATTAGTGTTTTTGTTTCCTTTGTGTAAATGCCAAATAGTAGAATTCCTGAATTTTATGGTAATTCTATTTTTAATTTTTTGTGGAACCTTGATACTGTTTTCCAGAGTGGCTACACCAGCTTGCATTTCCTCCAACAGTGTACAGGGGGTCCTTTTTCTCCATAACTTCTCCACTACTTGTTATTTTTTGTGTTTTTGATTTTAGCCATTCTGACAGGTCTAAGGTGGTATCTCATTGTGGTTTTAATTTGCATTTCCCTGATGATAAGTGATGTGGAGCATCTTTTCATGTGTCCATTGGCCACGTGTATGTCTTCTTTGGAAAAACGTCTGTTGAGGTTCTCTGCCCATTTTTATATTGGTTTTCTTGTTGAGTTATATAAATAGTTTTGTATTTTGCATGTTAACCATTTATTGGATATATCATTTACAAATATCATCTCCCATTCAGTATGTTGTCTTTTTGTTTTGTTGATTGTTCCTTCGTTGTGCAAAAGCATTTTATTTTGGTATTGTCCCAGTAGTTTCATTTTACTTTTATTTCCCTTGCCAAAAGAGGCATATCTAGAAGATATTTCTATGGCTGATGTCTAAGAGATTACTACCTACATTTTTTCCTAGGATTTTTATGGTTTTGGTCTCACATTTTGGTCTTTAATCCACTTTGAGTTTATTTTTGTGTGTGGTCTAAGAACATGGTCCTGTTTCTTTCTTTTGTATGTAGCTGTCCTGTTTTTTCAGCACCATTTGTTGAAGAGACTGTCTTTTTTTCTGTTGAGTATTCTTGTCTCCTTTGTCATAGACTAATTTACCCTATACACATTGGCTTATTCTGTTTTATTAATCTGCCTATTTTTGTGCCAGTGCCATACTGTTTTGCTTACTACAGCTTTGTCGTATATCTTGAAATCTGGAATTATGATGCCTCCAGTTTTGTTCTTTTTCAAGATTGCTTTGGTTATTTGAAGTCTATTGTCGCTCTGTACAAAGTTTAGAATTATTTGTTCTAGTTCTGTGAAAAACGCTATTCATATTATGATAAGGATTATGTTGAATCTGTAGACTGCTATGAACATTTTAACCGTATTCTTCTAATCCATGAGCATGGAATTATGTTTCCGTTTGTTTGTGTCATCTTCAATTTCTTTCATCAGTGTTTTATAGTTTTAGTTGTACAGGTCTTTTACTTCCTTTCTTTTTTTTTTTTTTTTTAAACGTTTATTTTTGAGACAGAGAGAGACAGAGCATGAACAGGGGAGGGTCAGAGAGAGGGAGACACAGAATCTGAAACAGGCTCCAGGCTCTGAGCTGTCAGCACAGAGCCCGACGCGGGGCTCGAACTCACGGACTGCGAGATCATGACCTGAGCTGAAGTCGGACGCTTAACCAACTGAGCCACCCAGGCGCCCCTTTACTTCCTTTCTTAAGTTTATTCCTAGGTGTTTTATTCTTTTTGGTGTGATTGTAAATGAAATTATTTTCTTAATTTCTCTTCTGCTTCATTATTAGTGTATAGAAATGCACACATTTCTGTATTTTCACTTTGTATAATGTGACTTTACTGAATTAATTTATTCTACTAGTTTTTTGGTGGAGTCTTTAGGATTTTTTATATATAGTATATCATCTGCAGATAGTGAAAGTTTACTTCTTCCTTACCAATGTGTATGCCCTTTATTTTTTTTTCTTGTCTGATTTTTGTGGCTAGGACTTTGAGTACTATGTGAATAAAAGCGGTGAGAGTGAACATCCTTAACTTGTTGCTGATATTACAGGAAAAGCTGTTTTTGGCCATTGGATATGTTTGCTGTTGGTTATTCATATATGGACTTTATTATGTTGAGGTATGTGCCCTCTAAACTTATTTGTTGAGGGTTTTTATCATGAATGGATATTTTACTTTGTCAAATGCTTTTTCTGCATCTATTTAAATGATCATATAGTTTTTATCCTTTTTCTTATTAATGTGATGTATCATATTGATTGATTTGCGAATATTGAACCAGTGTTTCATTCCTGGAATAAATCTCACTTGATTATGGATGAATGATTTTTTTGAAAGTATCATTGAAAACAGTTTGCTAATATTTTGTTGAAGATATTTGCATCTATGTTGCTCAGAGATATTGGCCTGTAGTTTTGTTTGTTTGTTTTTTAGTGTCATTACCTTGTTTTGGTATCAGGGTAATGCTGGCCTCCAATTCATAGAATAATTAAAAACTTTCCTTCCTCTTTTATTTTTTGGAATAGTTTGAGAATAGGTTTTAACTTTTCAAAATATTTGGTAGAATTTACCTGCGAATTGGTCTGGTCCTCAAGTTTTGTTTGTTGGGAATTTTTTTGACTACTAATTCAATTTCATTGCAAGCAAGTTTTCTGTTCGGATTTTCTCTTTCTTCCAGATTCAGTTTTGGGGGATTATATATTTCTAGGAATTTATCCATTTTTTCTAGGTTGTCCATTTTATGGCATATAATTTTTCACAATATAATGACTTAATCCTTTGTTTTTCTATGGCGTTAGTTCTTTCTCCTCTTTCATTTCTGATTTTATTTGAGTTCTCTCTCTCTCTCTCTCTCTCTCTCTCTCTCTCTTTTGATCAGGCTATCAAAAGACTTATTAATCTTGTTGATCATTTTAAAAAAAACAGTCCCGGATTTCATTGATCTGTTCTTTTGTTTTTTAGTCTTTATCTCCTTTATTTCTGCTCTTAAATAGTCAAGAGACACTTTTAGTCTCTATTTCATTTATTTCCTTTTTTTCATCTGGCTTAGGGATTTGTTTGTTCTTCTTTTTCTGGGTTCTTTAGGTGTAAGGTTAGGTTATTTGAGATTTTTCTTCTTGAGGTAGGCCTATATTGTTATAGTCTTTCCTCTCAGAACAACTTGTGCTACATCCAAAGATTTTGGTCTGTGGTGTTTTCATTTGTCTCCATGTATTTTTTAATTTACTCTTTGATTTCTTGGTTGACCCATTCATTGTTTAGTAGCATGTTATTTAACGTTCATATGTTTGTTTTCTTTCCAGAATGTGTGTGTGTGTGTGTGTGTGTGTGTGTGTGTGTGTGTGTGTGTGTGAGAGAGAGAGAGAGAGAGAGAGAGAGAGAGAGAGAGAGAGAGATTTCTAGTTTCATACTTTTGTGGTTGGAAAAGATGCATGATATGATTTCAGTCTTTTTAAAATTTATTGAAACTTGTTTTGTGGCCTAGCTTGGGATTTATTCTGGGGCATGAAAACAATGTATATTCTGCTATTTAGGATGGACTATTTTGAATATACCTGTTACATCCATCTGATTTAACATGTTATTCAAAGCCACTGTTTCCTTGTTGATTTTCTGTCTGGATGACCTATTTATTGATGTAAGTGGGGTGTCAAAGTACCCTACTATTAATTGTGTTACTATAAACTTCTTTCTTTTTGTCTTTTAATAGTTACTTTATGTATTTAGGTGCTTTATGTTGGGTGCATAAATATTTAAAATTTGTTACATTATCTTGTTGGGCTGTTTAGTTTATTATTATGTAATGTTCTACCTTGTCTCTTGTTACAGTCTTAGTTTAAAAGTCTATTTTGTCCAAAATGAGTATCACTATCCCAATTTGCATGGTAAATGTTTTTCTATTCCTTCACTTTCAGTTTGCATTTGTCTTTAGGTCTGAAGTGAGTCTCTTGTAGGCAGCATATAGATGGGTCTTGCATTTTTATCCATTCAGTTTTTCTGTGTTTTTTGTTGGAGCATTTAGTCCATTTACATCCAAATTAATTATTGATATGTTTATTGCCATTTGTTACTTATTTTACAGTTGTTTTTGTATTTCTTTTCCATTCCTTTTTTGTCTTGCTCTCTTCTCTTATGGTTTGATAGCTTTCTTTAGTGATATGCTTGGATTTTTTTTCACTTTATTTTTGTGTATCTATTTCACTTTTTTGACTTGTGGTTACCATTAAGTTCATGTATAACATCTTATGCATCGGCAGCCTACATTAAACTGATGATTGCTCAAGTTTAAACCTATTCTAAAAACACTGAATTTTTACTCCCACCCCCATATTTTACGTATATGATGTTATTCTTTACATCATTTTGCGAATCACTTGAGTGATTTTTATAGATACAATTGATTTTACTGCTTTTGTGCTTTAACCTGTGTACTGGTTTTAAAAGTGATTTATGGGGCACCTGGGTGGCTCAGTCGGTTGAGCGCCGACTTTGGCTCAGGTCACGATCTCGCGGTCTGTGAGTTTGAGCCCCGCATCGGGCCCCTGTGCTGACAGCTCAGAGCCCGGAGCCTGTTTCAGATTCTGTGTCTCCCTCTCTCTGACCCTCCCCCATTCATGCTCTGTCTCTCTCTGTCTCAAAAATAAATAAACGTTAAAAAAAAATTTTTTTTTAAAAAGTGATTTATTTACTACTTTTTATGTTTGTATATAGTTGTGAAATTTTTTCCTTTCCTAATTTTTTTACTCCTGATTATAGCCTTTCCTTTCTAGGCAAAGAATTCCCTTTAACATTTTGTGTAGGCTGGTTTAGAGGTGATGAATTCCTTTAACTTTTTTTTTTTTTTTTTTTTTTTTTTTGGTCTGGGAAGCTGTTTATCTCTCCTTCTATTCTGAATGATAGCCTTTCAGGTGGAGTGTTCTTGGTAGCAGATGTTTTCCTTTCACGACTTTGAATAAATCATTCCACTCCCTTCTTTCCTGCTGAAAATTCATCTGATAGCTTTATGGAGTTTCCCTTGTATATAACTGTTCTCTTTCTTCTTGCTGCTTTAAAAATTCTCTCTTTATTGCTACTTTTTACCATGTTAATAACTATGTGTCTTAGTGTGGACTTCCTTGGATTGATCTTGTTGGGATCTCTCTGTGCCTTCTGTGTCTGGATTTCTGTTTCCTTCCAGGATTTGGTAAGTTTTCAGCTATTATCCCTTCAAATCAATTTTATGCCTCCTTTTGTCTCTTTTCTCTTGGAAATCCCTATAATGCAAATGTTATTATACTTATGGTGTTGCTGAGTTCCCTTAACCTATTCTTGTTTTTTTTTTCTTTTTCCTGTTCAACTTGGTTACTTTCCATTACTCTGTTTTCTAACTTGCTGATTCATTCTTCTGATTCCTCTAGTCTATTTATTCCCTCCAGTATATTTTTAATTTCAGTTATTTGAGTTTTTCATCTCTGATTGATTCTTTTTTATATTTTCTCTTTGTTGAAGGTCTCACTTTGTTGTCTTCAACTTTGTTGAAGGTCCACTCTTTTCTCAAGTACCATAAATATCTTTATGACCATTACTTTGAATTCTCTATCAGGCATGTTACTTGTCTCTATATGTGCTCTTCTACTGTGACTGGCTATTACTGCTGTGGGTGTGCTGATGGTAGGGCTGGCCCCCAACCGAGCTCGCTGTAATGCCTAGCCATCACTACTGCAGGCACATTGGTGAGTAGAGCTGGTCTCCAACATAGCTGGCTGAGAGTTCTGGCTGCACCAAATACTATAGTTAAAGAAAAAATATTTCAAAATGAATAAGAAACTAGAAATCCACATCAGTGTCCAATAAGTCTTTTTTTTCCTGATATACAAATTGCACATATGTCCTTTAAATGTTATAAAACATTCAGTGTTAGTGTCCTCATTGAAATTGATTGCAAAGGTGCATCTGTTAATGAAATGGTATTCTGCATTTTTTATCTTTGAAAATGTGTTTTTACACAGATAGGTCTTACCATGCTTATAGATATCATTCCATAAGCATACTATTTTAATTGAGCTTATGTGTTACTTGGAAGACATTTATAGAATTTTCTTAGACTTGCCCCTTGGTATTTGCCTTTCAGCTTACCATTGCATTGTAGATTAATCACTTTGAATTGAAGGTTAGATAGGAGGTTAGATTGGAAGTTAGATGGAAGTGCCTCAGTTGCTTCCATTAAAATTCAGTTCAGTTGATCTTTACTGAAGTAAAAAACTTCAAAGTTTTTATTCAGTGAATGTTGAAATATGAAAACTTTCTTTATACTCACATGAAGGTTCAACAAATGTTGCTTGAACTATAATTTGAGCTTGGAAATACATCTGCTGCAAATTTGTGTGAAAAATTAAGATCTCACTTCTTTTTGTAGCTTTGCCAGCATAGGAAATATATTAAAGCATTTCAGGTGTAACCAAGAAGTTTTGTTCTCTAGTATCTTACATTTTCATTTATTTAGGTGGCCAGTTGTTACTGATAGTACTTGTTAATTGGACTTTTGTATTAAATGTAATAAAAGAGAATACTGTTCTCACTTTAAATTAAATTAACTTTTGTGTTTAATCATTTTTACTTACATGATTTATGGAATGAGTATATAAAACATTTATACTCACACATTATTTGTGATATATATTTTTCATAGTTCTGTAGCCCTTTGGAGCACATTACCTCTTCCTTTCTTCTCCTGATTGTATGACCTTAGTTTTCAACCTGCAATAACTCCTGGTTTGGGACTTCCTATTAAGAAATTTGGTAACCAAAATTGACTACAGGACATTAGTCTTGTTTAAAATTTTACACCACTAATTTTCATTAAATTGTCACCTTTAAATAAAGTTGTAACAACAAATAGTTAACTTAGAAATTGTTGACATAGCTTCACATATCTTTTATTAGAATTAAAATTCATTTTAGCTTCTCTGAGCCTCAGCTTCTGTATTTTTAATATGGGGATTATGATACCTATTTCAAAGTCCTTATGAGAAATGAAAGTATATAGTGTCTGTTATTGTAAACCTTTACTATATTTCATTTCCAGCATCTTAAACCTTTTATAATTTTTGCATAATATATTCCTTTTATCTTGGAACATCTCAAAGAATTTGTTGTTTACATATCATTTCACTTTCATTATGTCCTCAGGAATGTAACAGTACAGTTTCCTAAATCACATGTGTGAACTTAAAGTATCCTTTAAATATATATGTGTGTATATCTAAATGTAACATGTTGTGCATATATTTAAAACAGCCCTTCCTCTACTGTTTTATTATATCTATAAATATGTTGCCTTTTCACTAATTAAACATTTTAGTGAGAAAATTAGGGAGGAAAATGAAAAGAATATCAGCCACCATTCCTTGAGGCGTATCATTCCCAGACCATAGGGAAAGAACAAAACAGTTTGTGGAACACTGCAGCCTGAAACCAACCATTACCAAACCAATGCCTTTCAAATTTAAAGGGTCACTTTGTGGGAAGGAGGGTACCACTACATTCTGACGTTTCCAAAGATCTCAAGAGCAACACCCCGTGAACCAATGTTTTCTTTGGTGGTATCTTGTTAACTCATGAACCACTAAGTTTTGTGCTTAAAATGTGGTTGAAAATTTAAGCAGAAACCTGTAAATGAATAGCTTAGTATTTTAAAACCATATATTTAACCAAATGAAGTTGTGGCCCCGTGATGTTTCTCTTTAGATGCCCACACTTTAAAGAGCAAAAGGTTGGATCACTTTTAGGCATTTCTTGCAAGTGTGTAGAGGCTTCTTTCCTCTTATTTTCTGCTCCAAATATTATGTTCATGGCTTAGTAAAGTAGTTACCTTTTATATTTGCCACATTTGAATGTGAAGACTGTAGTTGGTGGTTTTAATAACTCAGTAGTATTCACATGTTTCCACCCTGAGCTATTCTAAAGAGAAACCAGAATTCCAGAAATAAGCAGAGCAAACAAAACAAACTGAAGCGATGTCTTTTAGATTGCAGGTAGTAAGGTTACTGGTAAAACAATGTTCAGTTCTGCAAATATATTTTCCCCTGCCTTTAAAATGTAAATATAATTAGATATTTCTGCTCAGTTTTATTTTGCTACCCTTTGAATGTCAATGGCAGGTCAGAAGGGGAGATTGAATGTGGGGACCTAGATTGCTGGAAGACCACTCCCGCCTGCCTCATGCTTTGGCCTCTGGAATGCTTCAATCTGTTAGCCCATCCTCCTGTACCTCCTTTGAATCTTGGTGGAAATAATTCCAGTATTTCTTTCATTCGTGTTTCCTCCTGTCTCATCTCTTATCCTTTCTGAGTGCCAAGACTCTAGAGCTTCTTGCTATTGTCCTCTTTCTGAAGACTAATAATGAAGAGTCATTAATTTGTTTATGAAAGTAAATATCTAGTGATCATCTATGAATACGGTCACAGATTCTAGACTGTACATTCACAGGCATAAAAAGAAATAAAAGATGCAATTTAGAACTTGCAATCTAATGAGAAAATATTACTAGACCCATTAAAAAACTATATCTTAATGTAAATGCATGAGTGAGTTGAGAAAGTGGTGACCAATGGAAACCATGTTATCCAGCAGAGTGAACTTGGGCAGTGAGTCTGGCAGGTGCAGAAACCAAAGTGTCTGGAAGGTTAGGTCCATATTTTATAAGGAATAATATGTTTTCAGGGAATAAAAATCTTCTCAAGCTACCTTAAAAAAAAAAAGGAGATGTAGAGCAACATAGCATAACTAGAATCTCAGAGGCAGCCCCCTGTCCCTTTGACTCAGTCTACATTTCTTTCTTTAAGTGATCTTTCTTCCTTGTCTGTTCTTTTCTCCTCTCTGCAAACAGACTTCCTCTACAATATTCTTGGCTTCTGCTTTGCCTGAACCTCAGCTAGGGTGTGCCTCGTTTTCCAAGAAACCAACTCTAATTCCAACAATGGACAGGCACCTAAATTAGACTTACAAGTTGCAATGATATCAATCCATGCTTTTGTGTTATTTTTTCCAGAAGCACTCAAAACCCAGATATAAGAATGGGGAAACCAGATAATAAATTGGATCTAGGATTGGGTGGATATAGGATGAATGGGGTGAAAGGAAATGGAAGCTAGGATGTTACAACTGTATGGAAAGAAAAGATTTTATTTATTTATTTTTTAATTTTTTTAATGTTTATTTTTTTTTTGAGAGAGAGAGAGAGCGTGAGCTGGGGAGTGGCAGAGAGAGAGGGAGACACAGAATCTGAAGCAGACTCCAGGCTCTGAGCTGTCAACACAGGGCCTGATGCGGGGCTTGAACTCATGAACTGTGAGATCATGACCTGAGCCAAAGTCGGCTGCTTAACCGACTGAGCCCAGGTACCCCGGAAAGAAAAGATTTTAACTAATGGAATTAAAACTGGATTAGGAGGCTCAAAAGGATAAAAAACATTAGGAAAAAGAAGAAAGTCCAAGAATTCAGTTTGGAGAGATTTATCAATAAATGGTATTTAATTTTCCATTTGCACTGATTTTTGCCCTTATATTAGCTTACACAAGCTACATTTTCTTGCTAAAAAGAGTTACTGTAGTAAGTTCATGTGTAAAAAAAATTTCCCAGAGAAATCATCTGTGTTTAAGACGTTGGGTACAGTGAAAGCCAGGAAGTATTGTGATGGCTATTGTAGTATTTGTGTAGGAGTACATGGATTTATTTTAAATTAATGCAGTGTGGGAGGAAACAATATCCACTTGGCTTGGAGGTGAGTAGCACTGAAGGGACTGTTCTAAGAGGCAATTGTCCATTTTGTCTGACTGTTGGTTTAAGAATGGTGAGATAAGAAACAAACTGATATAGGGGAAACATACCTCAACATAATATAAGCCATATGTGACAAACCCACAACTAACATACTCAATGAGGAAAAGCTGAAAGCTTTTCTTCTAACATCAGGAACAAGACAAGAATGCCCACTCTTGCCACTTTTATTCAACAAAGTACTGGAAGTCCTAGGCATGGCAATTAGACAAGTAAAAGTGTTGCAATTTTCCGATTATATAATACTATATATAGAAAACCCTGCAGGCTTTACTAAAAAAAACTGAATAATAAATTCAGTAAAACTGAAGGATATAAAATTAATATACAGAATCTGTTATATTCACGTGCACTAATAATGAACTAGTAGAAAAAGAAATTAAGAAAAATTCCATTTGTAATTATATCAGAAAGAATAAAATAGCTTGAAATGAATTTAACCAAGGAAGTGAAAGACCTATACTCTGAAAACTATAAGACACTGATGAAAGAAATTGAAAATGACACAAATAAATGGAAAGATATTCTGTGTTCATGGATTGGAAGAATTGATATTGTTAAAATGTCCATACCACTCAAAGCAATATACAGATTCAATTCAATCCTTATGAAAATACGAATAGCATTTTTCACAGAACTAGAATAAATCTAAAGTTTGTGTGGAACCACAAGAGACCTCGAATAGCCAAAGCAGTCTTAAAGAAAAACAAAGGTGGGGGTATCATACTCACAGATTTCAAACATAGCTACTGTAATCAAAATGGGATGGTACTGGTGCAAAAATAGACACAGAGATCAGTGTAACAGAATAGAGAGCCCAGGAATAATCCTATGTTTTTGTAGTCAGTTAATTTATGACAAAGGAGGCAAAAATATGTAATAAATAAATGTAAGTGGCCAAAACTCAACAGCTACCTGCAAAAGAATGAAACTGGACCACTTTCTTAACACCGTACAAAAATGAATGCAAAATTGATTAAAGACCTAAATGTAAGGTCTATGAAACCATTAAAGTCCTTAAAGAAAAAAAGGTGGTAAACTCTTAAATATTGGTCTTAGCAATATTTTCTTTTGCATCTGTCTCCTCAGACAAGGGCAACAGAAACAAAAATAAACAATTGGAACTACAAAAGCTTTTGCACAGAGAAGGTAACTATCAACAGAAGGAAAAGGCAACTTACTGAATGGGAGAACATGTTTGCAAATAATATATATAATAAAGGATTAGTATCCAAAATGTATAAATAACTTATACAACTGAAGACCAAAAAAAAAACAAAAAACAAAAAACAATCCAATTTAAAGATGGGCAAAGAAACTGGGTGGACCTTTTTTCCAAACAGATGACCATCAGGTACATAATAAGATGATCAACATCACTAATCATTAGGAAAATACAAATCCAAACCATGAGGAGATGTGACCTAACATCTGTCAGAATGGTCAGTGTCAGAAAGACAAACAGTAGGTCTTGGCAAGGATATGGAGAAAATGGCACCCTCAGGCACTAGTAAGTGAGAATGTGAATCGGTGCAGCCATTATGGAAAATAGTATGGAGATTTCTCAAAAAATTAAAAGTAGAAATACAGCACAATCCAGCATTTTCACTTCTGGTATTTACCCAAAGAAAACAAAACACTAATTCACACAAAACATAAAAAAGATCTATGCACCCTTATGTTCATTGCAGCATAATTTACAATAACCAAGATATGGAAAGAGCCCAACTGTCCATTAATACATGAGTGGATAAAGAAGATGTGGTGTATATGTATAATGGAATATGACTCAGCCCTAAAAATGCATGAGATCTTGCCATTTGTGACAACATAGATGGACCTAAGTGGTATTATGCTAAGTGAAATAAATGAGAGAAAGACAAATACCATATGATTTCACATTTATGTAGAATCTAACAAAACAGAAACAGATTCATAAACACAGAGAACAAACTGATGGCTGCCAGGGCAGATGGGGTGGGGGAATGGGCAAAACAGGTGAATGGGATCAAGAGATACAAACCTCTAGTTATAAAATAAATAAGACACAGAGAGGTAAAGTACAACATAGGAAATATAGTCAATGATAATGTAATACATCATAGTTAATAGATGGTAACTACACTTAATCATGATGAGCACAGCATAATGTATAGAATTGTCAAATTACTGTTGTAGACCTAAATATAATATTGTATAGTATTTTATATGATTTATATTTTGGTTAAAAAAAACATAATGGAGGAGTCCATATAGATGAAAAGATGTCCATTCTAAGTATAAATTTCTATAGCCTTTTGTGCAGTTTATTCCCTAGTAAAGTAGAAGCATGGTCATTTTGAGCAAACTTCAATAGCCATGGATATGAGCTCTTCTCTCTCCCACCCCCTGCCCCACCTCCAAAGTCTGTAGTTATTTGCATAGGTCTTTCTGTGTGTCTGATCACCAGGAGTGCTAAGACATAGGACTTGAACTACAAGACCCAAGTATCAGGAGAGCTGCTTCTGGGTTCGTGGCACTTGTGCAAAGGCATGCTTTGCAGAAAAAGATGAGTGAGGAGTTTATGTGGCAAGAGGACACAGTATTCTTGAATATTGAGGACATATCAGCTGATTATGTGTCTTCTAATCACTGCAGGGATAATTATGTGTCTTCTAATCACTTTCCTATAGTTTGTGCCGTGAATGTGAGCTAATATCTTTGAAAGATCCAAAAACTGAATTTCAAAGGTAAACTAGAAAATATTTAAATTGGATAAACTCACACCTATCTACATGTATCTGGTATAAGCTTCCAAGTGACGAATATCTGACTTAAGTTCAGAAATGGCACCCCAAAATATTTGTCCATAATGTTCTTCATGCCTTTTTATTGAGGTAAAAATTGACCTTAAATAAAATTAACCATTTTTAAGTGTACAATTCAGTAGCATTTAGTACGTTCACAATATTATTCAGCCAACACATCTATATAGTGATTTTCTTTAGCCCAAAAAGGAAACTTCATACCAATAAGCACTTCATGCCTTTTTTGCATTCACCCTATTTGCAGCCTCCTGGAGGTACTCCCATTTCCTACCCATCTGTGGAAATTTAAACCACATTATGTTGGAACTAAAAACTCAGAAAAAGGAAATGAGGGAGAAATGAGGCAAGGGTTCGGACAGGGAGCTGGGATTGTTCCCAGGTGAACTCAGTGCCATATTCTGCCTACAGTTGGAATTTCTCCTGGAAGACCTGCATTTAGGCAGTAGGTTCTGGTCTTCGTTTTGTTTTGTTAAACATGGTAATGATTTTAAATTAATGTATAATACCAGATTGTATTATAAATGCTGGCTATTTTAAGTGCAGTATTTTTAAAATATATTTTTAAATATATTTTTAATATTTATTTTTGAGAGAGAGTGTAAGCAGGGGAGGGGCAGAGAGAGAGACACACACACACAGAATCCAAAGCAGGCTCCAGGCTCTGAGCTGTCAGCACAGAGTATGATGCAGGGCTCGGACTCACAGACTGAGAGATCATGACCGGAGCCGAAGTTGGATGCTCAACCAACTGAGCCACCCAGGCACCCCATACAGTCTTTTTTTCTTTTTTGTTTTGCATTTTTGGTTCTCCTTTTCCCCTTCCCTCACACTCATAACCTGCTCCCCTCCTCCCATATGTTGTTCTCTTATTCACAGTATCTTAGTATGTATCCTTCTACTTCTTCACTGTCGTCATAAAATCATGTACAGACATTTATCTACTATAAAATACATTTAATTTTTTCTTATTTTCCTTTTACAAAAATTGCTATAAAACAAATACCTGTTGAACCAGCCATTTTACTCAATAACAGATACCTCATGGATAGCGCTTCAAGTCAATTGTTTAGCCCTGATTTATTCTTTTTACTGAATATCACATGGTGTGAATATGGCATAATTTATATCATAGTTGATGGTAATTCACTGTTTCCATTTATTTATTCTCTGCCTAATATTAATGAAGCTTCAGTAGACTTCTTCACACACATGTCATTATGTGCCACTGGCTTAATTTATATAAGATAGGTTTCTAGGAGCAGTATTAAATTTAAGAATATGCATTATTTTAAAAATTTCAACAGATGTCTCCAACTGCCTTTCAGAAAAGCAGTAGCAATGCATATTTCTACCATCAGTTCTGAGAGAACCATTACATTCACTAACTGGTAAATTTGAGTATCTTTTCCTATTTATGGGATACTTGGGTTTACTATTGGTTAATAGACATGTTTCTTGCCCACATGTATTATCTTTTAATGGCCCATTTTTATTATAGTTACCAACACTTTATCTCAGTCTATGCTATAATTATTTTCTTCACATTCATTGTTTATTCATTTTTATAAAAAGTGTGGGTTTTTTTTCTTTTTCAGTTTCTGGTAAATAAGCTCTCCATCATTTGCAGATTGATAATAAGTTTCCTGGGTTTTTCCGTAGAATTTGTATTATTCCTTTTCCCCATTTTTTAAATTCACCTCAAATTTTTAAAAAATGTTTATTTATTTATTTTTGAGAGAGACAGAGAGTGATCAAGGGAGGGGCAGAGAGAGAGGGAGACAGAATCCCAAGCAGGCTTTGTACTGTCAGCACAGAGCCTGATGTGGGGCTCAGACTCACCAACTATAAGATCGTGACCTGGGCACTGAAACCAAGAGTCGGACTCAACCAATTGAGCTACCCAGGTGCCCTAATTCACTTCAATTTTGGGGGGGAGAGTGTCTCATTATTTCTTTATAATTTTATTGGATTATGCTAATCAAATATAAACCGTAAAATCTCCAAGTTAAGGTTTTAAAATTTTCTTTGTGACTAAGCACACAATTGATTTTTGCAAATGTTCCATGGATATATAGAAAAGTGTAAACCTCTACTGGAAGGATACTCAATTTTTCTGTCTTTAATTTTTTGGCTATAGTAACCATCCTATTCTAAGGTAGTATGTTTAAGTTTAGCTATCGTTTAGCTTAGATATTTTTATCACATTTTCCTTGTTTTGCTAGTAGTGTAATTTAATAGATTCAGTTTCTATGTTGCACTTTCATAATTTTTTCCCTTTATTAAAAAATTTCCCTCTTGGAAGGAAAAAAAAAAAAAAGAGGTTAGAGTGGGAGAGAGCCAAAGCACAAGAGACTCTTAAAAACTGAGAACAAACTGAGGGTTGATGGGGGGTGGGAGGGAGGGGAGGGTGGGTGATGGGTATTGAGGAGGGCACCTTTTGGGATGAGCACTGGGTGTTGTATGGAAACCAATGTGACAATAAATTTCATATATTGAAAAAAAAAATAAAAATAAATAAATAAAATTAAAAAAAAATTTCCCTCTTTATATGATTTAATGTACTGGAGTTTTGAGGAGCTATTCAATAAATAACGTCCTTTTTCTTCACCTAAGAATAAATTTAAGAAATAAAAGCTAAAGGATAGTATATTCAGGACAGCCTTCATAATTTTCAGGACCCAGTACAAAATGAAAATGTGAATCCCCTTGTTCAATAAGCATTAGAATTACTTGGATTTAAATAAAATTGAAAAATTAAAATATAATAATCATTAAAATTTCAAGACAGGGACAGCAGAGCATCAAACTTAGTTCAGGGACTTCCAAGCACAAGGACGTTCTGAACATGGGGCCCTTTGTAACTGCTTATTCTGAAAGCCTATGAAGCTAGCCTTAGATGTGGAAATTTACCAACTTTTTAACTAACAAAGCTGATATAGAATGTGTGAGAATTAAATGGGCCTGTACTCAGACTTACTCTGCTGGTGACTGACCAATGCCACATTTTACTAATTAATAGTCCAACTCTGACTAAATGTTCAAAAAGTTAATGATTTATAAATCTTTTAGTTGATAAAGCTGTGTTGAGGGATGACATTTTGATAATTGTGTGTCATAAAATTCTGAGTGATGTTATTGGGTCTCCCTTTGCCTATTTTTTGTATATTTTACCTTTTCTTAACTTTTGTGAACATTATTTGCTGCTGAGTCATGGATGCTAGATGTCCCAGGGGATTATCTCTCCTTCCTACTCCACATACTAGGAATAGCACAGGCATTGCCCGTGGGCACCTATCCCACACCAAGCTAGTACTAGACTTCAACTCTGTACCAAAGAGACCACCCCCAGGGATGAGAAGGAGCTTGATCTTCATGGCAATTTCATTCTTGGCTTTTCTTCTAAGAAGACACAAGTGAAGGACACAATTAGTGTCAACAATGATGGAGTGTGTTTATTTTTTCATGGTGTGGACACCCAAGTTCTGGGACTAGTTCTGAGGTCAGTGCTCAAGCAGCCACCCAGTGGTTTCATTTTTTATATTCTTTGCCATCCTAGAGGAGTAAGAACCAAACAAGGAAGGGTCATGACACATTGGTAATATGACGTTACCAACAGAATAAAATATACTTCCATAATATACCAATTGTGCCTGGTGCATTCCATATCCTCATATTGAACAAATTTCTAGTAGCAGTATGCTGTGAATAGGTTCAGACGTAGCCTTGAGATTTTCACAATCCAATCAGATTAAGAGAGAAGGAAAAAAATAAAAATTCTGCTAATGATTTTTAGCCAGTGGATAGAAAGACATTTATGTATCTTAAAAGACAATGAAGCATAAACTGGAGTTAGGTGTGTAGCTGCTGAATGAGGGTTTCAGATTAACTATACTTGAAAAATGGGAGTAAAATAATTTAAATTTGAGGGAATCAGTGTACTCAACTTTTCCTTAATGTTTGGAGTCATTAATATAGCCATTATAAAAGGACTCACCAGTCCCATTGGCATCTCAAACAAGGAGCTGTTGGCATTCTGATTAATTAATTTTCAGGCTTTTTTGTTTTCTACCATATGTATATAGGGCTATAAATTTCTTTCCAAGCTAATAAACAGTATTTTCATTATTTTACAGTTAATATTTTGAGCTTTACTATGATTTTTTCTTTGGGTTAGTTAGAAATATATTGCTTAATTTTCAAATATGTGGATGTTCTAGTTTTCTTTTTGTTTTTATTTCTAGCTAATTTCCACCATGATCAGAAATCATACTCTGATTTCAGTCCTTTGGAATTTGTTGAGAATTGCTTCATGTTCCACATTTTGTTAATTTTGATAAATGATCCTTATATATTTGATAAGATCATCTCTTCTAGAGTTGTTGAGTACAGGGTTTTATATATGTCAGACTAAGCTTGTTAAGCTTGTTATTCAAATATTCAAAATCCTTTTTTCCCCCCTTTTATCTGTTTCTTCTCAGTTGCTGAGAGAATTATGTTAAAATCTAAGAATATGAATTCATTGATTCTATGTTGTCATTTAAAAATTTGTACTATTTCACGTTGAGTTAATATGTCCACACAAATTCAGAATTGTTGCATCTTCCCTGAAAAAATGGTCTTTTTATTATGATAAAATGTCCCTTCTCTATCTCTAGAAATGTTTTTCAGCTTATAGTCTACTTTGCTTGGTATTAGTACTGCTGTACCAGCTTTCTCTCTGGACTAGCTTGGCATTGTGTGTATTTTCAATCTTTACATCCAACATTTTGGTATTCCTATGTTTAGGTATGCCTATGTAAATCTCTCTCTCTCTTTTTTAATTTGGTTTCTTTTTGGGCTGATTGTTCTGTAGTTCATTTTTCCCCTATGATCCATGTGCTTTCCATATACCAAATTTTTGTTCTTATGTTTCATGTATTGTCATCTGTCCTGTTTGATTTTCCTTTCCCTTCTTCATAAGACTTGGAGAAGGGGTGCCTGGGTGGCTCAGTTGGTTAAGCATCTGACTTCAGCTCAGGTCATGATCTCACAGTCCATGGGTTTGAGCCCCACGTTGGGCTATCAGTTCAGAGCCTGGAGCTTGCTTCAGGTTCTGTGTCTCCCTCTTTCTCTGCCCCTCCCCCATTCACGCTCTGTTCCTGTCTCTCAAAAAATGAAATAAAGATTAAAAAAAAATTTTTTTAAAGACTTGGAGAAAAAATATCCAAAGGTTGTGTCCTACACCCTACCTGGGACCTACCATCATCATTGCATAGACGTTATTATCACTAATTATTATTCATTCTCAATAACTGCAGTTCCTCCATAAGCCCTATTCATGCATCCCACTCTGACCGTCACCCCTTAGATTTCCAGCTCATTTTCTCTAATACTCTAATCCCAACAATTATTTAAATCTTTCTTACAGATTTACATTGTTCCTCCTTACACAGTTTAAATCCAAAGTCCATTATTTTAAATAACGTGTTATATATATATACACTTTCCCACTCTCACCTGGCTGAATTTGTTATGTGAAACCCCGAATCTAATTATATCCACCTTCTGCCTACTTTGTCCCTTGATCTGTTCAACAAAATGTGGCCAGAAAAAAACTGCATTGATTGGTTTTGCTTTATTATCATGACCATTAAATTTTTTTTTTTTAACGTTTATTTATTTTTGAGACAGAGAGAGACAGAGCATGAACGGGGGAGGGGCAGAGAGAGAGGGAGACACAGAATCGGAAGCAGGCTCCAGGCTCTGAGCCATCAGCCCAGAGCCCGACGCGGGGCTCGAACTCACCGACCGTGAGATCGTGACCTGAGCTGAAGTCGGAGGCTTAACCGACTGAGCCACCCAGGCACCCCTATCATGACCATTAATTTCAAGTAGCCTGCTAATGCTGCCTCCCAGCCATACTAAGTTTTTCTAGTTATTCATTCTCTCTCTCTCTAATAGCTACTGTTGGTAAAAGCTAAATTATTTCAACTTCAGTGAAGGGCTGTTTAGCAGAACCTAGCAAAATCACAAATGAACATGACCTTTGACTAAGTGATTTCATTCCTGTGAGTTCATCTTTCAGATATACTTGCACACATTTGGAATGATTTGCATACAAATTTAGTCATTGAAGAACTGTCTGCAAATGCCCATCAGTAGGATACTAGTTAAGTAAGTTAGGTGATCCATTCCTTGAGAATGTGCCTCTAACTCTCTGTGTTCTGATTTATAGATTTTCAAGTTATCATATATGTAAATAATAAGATTCTTTTAATAAAAAAAGCATGGGACAGAAGTCTTGTATAGAATGCTACCATTTGTGTAAAAATGAAGGATAAAAATATCAATAAACTAGACTTGCCTATGTGTGAGAAGCTCTGGTACAATTCATAAGAAACTATTAATGGTGATTTCTTGGAGGAGTAGGTAGAAGGAATTTAAGAGTAGGAAAAAAACCTTTTCACCAAATGCTATTTTATATTTAATGACAGGTAGATTTATATAATAGATAGATTGAAAAATGCCAGAACATGTCGGCTCTCTGCCTAAAACCTTCCAGAGGATTTTCACCGTTCTTAGAGAGCAGTCTAGTCTTGACAGTGACCTACGGTGCTAAGTTGTTTGGTTCTCTATTGCCTCTCTCTCCTCTTCCATCACTCCGCACATTCACTTTCACAGTCACACTGCCATCTAGCCATTCCTTGAAAATGTCAAACATGCCCTTGCTTAAGACTCATTGCTTAAGTATCCGTCAGTATACTTTGCCTTGAGCCATCATTTCCTTTGGGTGTCTGTTCACTCTATCAGAAAAGCTTCTTCTGATCATGATCATCCCATAAAAGATTATGCCTCTGTCTTTGTCATTCTTTAACAACAGCACCCCCGTGTACACATACTTTATTTTTCTTTATGGCATTTACCACTGCTTGATATTATAATGTATGTATGTGTGTGTATGCACACAATTTGTTATCAAGAAATCTGAGATCATTCTGATTTTTTTCACTGTGTAAGTTAACTTACCTTGTTTGCCTGAATACCGAAAAGATTCTTTAAAAGTCCAGTAAATTTAATATCCTTCAGGGTTGACTATTTTTTAATCAACTTTTTATAACTCATGAAGTCCCTTTCCAATACTTAGATCAAGATTCCTTTAATATCAAAAAAAGTTTCCTTAAATATTTTTTTCTATTCCATACTTTGTTTTCTTCTTTGATACTAATGATTATGTGTGTCTTGATGCTCTATTGCTTATTTTCTGTATCTATCATACTCTCTCTAATCCTTCTCAATTCCTGGTTCAACTTGCCTCTTTTCTCATTTTATCTTCTATGTCACTTACTGTGTTTTTTACAGTATCTCTTTTAAGTTCCTTTCAACTTTGCCATATTTTTGTGATGATTTTTATTTATTCTTTTTTCCTGAGCTATGTCAGCTAATGTTTCATATCCAAAATTTCTCTCTCTCCCATGGTATTTTGTATATTTTCTTTGTTGCTTCATAAAAGCAATTACCTCATTACATTTACTTAAATTAATGGTAAAATATTTGTTCACAGTATTTATCTGTTTTGTGGTAACAGTTTTCTGATGAGTATTCTTCATCTATTATTTTCTTTGCTTTTTGGAGGTTTTTTTGCCTTGTAAATTCTTTGTATAGATTCTATACTTATCCTTTTCACTGATTTATTATTAAAGGTTTTATTCATTTATTTGTTAATTTAATGAACCAGCTCTTTGAAGAAAGTTTATGGGAAAGGTAGAAGCCAGGACTTTGTTCCAGGATATTTGGGATTTGTCTTTTGATTTAGGTATTATGAGAACATTTATGTAGCAGTGACTATTTACCAAACAATTAAGATATGCTGTATTTTTTCCTTCTCAATTCATATGTTGTATTCTTCCCTGTTGCTATAGAGAAACACTGCTTCCTTAAAACATGGTTTATTGAGGCTCCTGTGTGGCTCAGTCAGTTCAGCATCTGGCTCTTGATTTCACCTCAGGTCATGATCTCACAGTTGTGAGATCAAGCATTGGGTCAGTCTCCGGGTTGAGTATGGAACCTGCTTACAATTCTGTCTCTCCCTCTCCCTCTGATTCTCCCCTGTGCATATGTGTGTTCTCTCTCCCTCTCTCTCTAATTAATTAATTAATTTAAAAAAAGATTTGGTTAAAAAAACAAAAACAAACAAAAACATGGCTTATCCGTGTGACATTTCTTTTTATCTCTCTTTCTTTCAGCTTCCTCTTTCTCCATAACTTTATCTTCTAGTTCACCTATTCTCTCCTCTGCCTCTTCAAGCCGAGCCATTGTGGTTTCCATTTTGTTTTGCATTTCGTTTAAAGCGTTTTTCAACTCCTCGTGACTGTTCCTTAGTCCCTCGATCTTTATGGCAAGAGATTCTCTGCTGTCCTGTATACTGTTTTCAAGCCCAGCGATTAATTTTATGACTATTATTCTAAATTCACTTTCTGTTATATTATTTAAATCCTTTTTGATCAGTTCATTAGCTGTTGTTATTTCCTGGAGATTCTTCTGAGGGGAATTCTTCCGTTTGGTCATTTTGGAGAGTCCCTGGTGTGGTGAACAAGCAGCCTTTTAAAAGCTTAGGTTAAAGACAGGGAATGGTAGTGCGCTGGGCAAGTACTGGGCCACTGTGGATTTGGCATTACCTCCAGGAACTGTCCTTTTCTGCCAAACTGTCTTTCTCTTAGAGAGGCAAACTGGAGTCCCAGTATTGTATCAAGGCTGAGAAGTTTCTAAACCACTTTCCTTTCATTTTCTTTACTGATAGTTACTAGAGGCATTGCTTCCAAAGACGGTCTCACCTTAGGGCAGAATTGAGACCTCTTTATCCCTGAGCCACCAGTATTTGCTCTTGCTGGGTGGAAGACTTGGGGAAGGATGCCTTATGTCTGTACAGCACTTTACAACTTAGAAAACCCTGAGAGAGTGTCTTTATCATTTGGTCTTCAGGACAGTTTTTTGAGATAGATGGAACAGATGGCCTTATTGTTCCCCATCACTGCCCAGGGCTCCTTGTACATATCATCGTCCGTCAGTGTGAGTATCTGTACGTGCCCTGAAGGACTCCAGGCCTCAATCACTGGCAAGGCAGGTTGCCTCACAAGTCCGTGTGACATTTCATTCAGCCATACTTACTCTGCTTCTGGAGTCAAGTAATGCAGAGGAGGTCCCAGACTTCTAGCTATAGCTCACTGCTACCTCCTACATCCTTGTAAACTAAGAGTATTGTTTTTACATTTTAGGGTGTTCATATCCATTTTGCAAAGTATAAAGTTTGCATTTTTCTAATGATATCTATAGCAACTAGATTCTGTCATCAATTAGTTCTCTCACTGTGTTATCTTCTCACAATTGCCTTCCTTGTGATACTGTTTTTGGCTCACTTGGTGTTTTTGGATGACTTTTTGGCTGAGAAGGGGATAATGCTGGTTTAAGATCAATATGTTCAGTTTGAAATTCCTTGTACTTTAACTTTCTTGAAGCACTCTGAAATTGCAGTACAATAAGGTGAGGGTAAAAGTAGAATGTAGAGTTACTAGCTCTATTTGTCATGTGCCTCCTACTTTGCTAATACTGTAAATAAAGCATTGAGCCAGGCAGACACTGTCCCATGGAGCTTATAGAGATAAAAATTTAATAAAAGGACCTAAATTAAGTGATTGAATGTTGTAGTAAGTGTACTGAAGGTAAGAATATGCCAATTACATCTTTGAATCTGACTGCCAGTGTTGCCAAGCTCAGCTTAGATTGGTTTTGGTTTTGTTTTGCTTTAGAAATATAGTGACAGTGGCCTTTAAAACTCTAGGCAGCTTCTGTGTTTGTTTGGCAAATTTGGAAATGTATGTTCTATCCATTTGCCAAGATTTGCTTTGTGGCTAGCCAGAGATTCAAGAGAAGGTTTGAGTAGCCCACAGTTTCTTTTCCATGGAATGCCACAAGGTTAATGAGTTATCTTTCTCTTTGTGGGAAGTTATTTCTGACTTAAAAATAAAATTGTGGGAATGCAAGCTGGTGCAGCCACTCTGGAAAACAGTCTGGAGGTTCCTCAAAAAACTAAAAATAAAGCTACCCTACGACCCAGCAATTGCACTACTAGGCATTTATCCAAGGGATACAGGTGTGCTGTTTCAAAAGGACACATACACCCCCATGTTTATAGAAGCACTATCAACAATAGCCAAAGTATGGAAAGAGCCCAAATGTCCATTGATGGATGAATGGATAAAGAAGAAGTGGTATAGATATATACAATGGAGTATTACTCGGCAATCAAAAAGAATGAAATCTTGCCATTTGCAACTATGTGGATGGAACTGGAGGGTATTATGCTAAGTGAAATTAGTCAGAGAAAGACAAAAATCATATGACTTCACTCATATGAGGACTTTAAGAGACAAAACAGATGAACATAATGGAAGGGAAACAAAAATAATATAAAAACAGGGATGAGGGACAAAGCATAAGAGACTCATAAATATGGAGAACAAACAGGGTTACTGGAAGGGTTGTGGGGGGGAGGTGGGCTAAATGGGTAAGTGGCACTAAGGAATCTACTCCTGAAATCATTGTTGCACTATATGCTAACTAATTTGGATGTAAATTTTAAAAAATAAAACAAGTAAATAAAAAAAATAAAAAATAAAATAAAATTGAAGCATGGTATTTCTAATTGGGTAAAAAATAACAGGAAAAGAATAACAAGCTTTAAAATCAAGAGCTGCCATGTCTATGATCTTAGTTAGCTAGTGTTAAGTATATTTTCTTCTCCACAGTTGGGCACTGCGTTTTTTTAGCTAGTGCTTAGTTATTTTTAAGGCACCATGTCCCTCTCTGATATAGATTAGGGGAATGACATTATTTTGACCTACAAATTAAGTAAGTAACCCTATCCTAGAAGATGTTTGGATGTTAGGAAGAATTTTTAAAAAATCAAAGACATTTGAGGGAAGCAATGCATATATACTAAAGAAAGCAAAGATGCAAATTCTAAATTAAGATCTGAATATTTTTTGTTCAGTTAATTGTTTTGGAATTTTGTAAATTGGTGTTCACTTGTATTGAGTTCTTTCACAAAATCAAGGGATATGTTACTTAGCATTTCTTATACTAGTTCTAGGAAAAAATTTATAGAATACTAGAGTATCAATTCCCCTGTAGTTTCTATTAAAGTTGGTTTGAGAAGAAAAATGTTATAGATAATAATAGAAAACATTTTGTATACCCTTTGTGTCCTCTTTTAATAAAGCAAATTCATTTTCACTTTACTAGCACATGGTGATGTTGAAAACCAAAGAGTTACCCACTAGTTTAGTGTCAGAGCATTGAATAGTAAACACTGCAGTAGATTATCAAAAGTAGTCAAGTTAAAGGATTCCAAAGAAATTGTGCTATATTCTAATACTTATATTATTCTCTTTACCCTCTTACCTGCAGACTTCTTCATTATATATTATATGATTAAAATACCTTGAACTTAGGTTCACATTGTTAACAACCAATTATGTCTGAAGTACAAATCACAAGGGATACCCCCTTAAACTGAAAATATTGGTGTGCTCTTACTGCACTGTTATGATCTTAATGCTGTTGGTTTTGTCCCCTCTTTTACTTCTGTTTGAGGAGCTAAGTTCTTCTGAGCTTGTTTCCTTGAGACAGAACATATGAGGTACTAGGGGAAAAAGGAGTCTTCCTTGTTTTGGTTTTCAAAAGCCAAAACCCTGAGGAGAAACAGGAGTATTTCTGGTATAGACAAAGATAGTTTTGAAGTCTATTCCATAAGACACATGCAGAGAAGAGATCCAGAGTCAGATCCAGAAGGATGGAATTATGAGTGGGAATCAGAGTTGAACCTTGTTTTAACCCATTTTATGGGTAAGAATTCCTGAGAGATACAGGATCCTTAAGAGGCTTTGGGGAGACTGAGTGAGAAACTCTGTTTTCCACTTCCTGGTTTAAAGCCCTGATGAGGTGGGAAGACTCCAGAAATTTGAGGTACCTGAGAGCAGAGGGCTTGTATTACCTATTTTCCATAGTAGAGTCATGATGAGGTGATATGAGAGAAGAGCTGAATGTTACATCTGGACCTGGTGAGCCAAAGAGAGAATTAGATTCCTGTGCTGCAGACCATGTAAGAAACAGTAGAATAATTTTTGTCTCTTAAGTATGATAAGGAAAAATCAAAGTTAGTTGCTATACCTGAAGGAATCATGTGGGCAGCATGAGTGACATCTCATTGCAACCTGGCCTTCTGCGGACTAAGGTCTAGAGAAAGAAACAATGTGTCTTGTGGATAGTTGTGTATACAGAAGACACTGAAGAGCATGTACTTCCCCATAATGTTACCTGGTACCACTCAAGCCCCCCATCCCCATTTAAACATAGCTCTGGAGAAATTTCCAGGTTTCTGACTGTGGTTAAGTGGGCCACCCCATGGGTTGGAGACTCAAAGTAGAAATTGTAAGGGAAGAAAGTATGATGTATTACACCAGTTGGTCCATCTCTTTCCCAGGGATAAGCTCTGAAATCCAAGAGGTATTGTCACATATTTGCCCACAAAATATTCTGTTACATCTTTCCTTCAGTGCAATGGATGCCTGATTGCTTCATATTTATATAACTTTACTGCACCATAAACTCATATGCCCAATGGACCACTGAACATTTTTACCTGATGCCTCAAAGGCATCTACTACTCAGTGTATTCAAAATTACACTCATAATCTTCCCCCAGTTTCTCTTCAGTATGCCCAGTCTCGGTCAGTGAGACCCTTTGTAACCACAGCACAAGCTACCAACGTGCTCCTGGTCCTTGAAGTCTCTCTCCATCACCACCCATCTTCAATCTATTGCTTCCCTACATTTCTACTCGAGCCCAGACGATCATCCTCTCTCCCTCTAGTGGAGTCTACCCACATCCACACAGTGTGCCTCCTTAGTTGTTCTCCACACTGCAGTCTGAATGATTTTCAAAATAAAAATCATGCTGATCCCCACAACTGACTTCCAGTACTTCACACAGGTTCCATTGTGCTACTGACTGACAGGATAACGAAGTTCTGTGGGAGCTGGTTGCTGTGTTTTTATACAACCTCATATTAAACCATGCTGCTCTAACTTTCTGCACCCCAGACACACTGGCCTTCTTTCCCTTCCTTAAACTCACAAAACCTTTACTGCCTCAGGGCCTTTGAATGTGTGCTGTTTCAGCCTGGGTTGCTGTTCTCCACATCTAAACTAGTCAGTTTCTACTGACCCCTCAGATCTTAGTTCCTTGTCTCTAACCCTGCCAACCAGTTAAATCCCCCATTCGTGGTCTCAGAGTACTGGCTATCTCCTTCATAACAATGACCACAGTTTTACTGTTCATTTATTTTGCAATTATTTTATTGCCCAATGATTTCTCCATTAGGCTATCCGTTCAATGAACAGTGAGAACAAATCTGTACCCCCATTTTACCCACAGTGATCCAGGCACATAGTAGACATTCAATAAATTATTGAATGACATTAGAAGTATTTTCAGATGACACTTTACCACAATACCAGTTGGCACTCTGAGTGCTTTCACTATGCCAGGCACTATTAGAGGCATTTGTTACATGTGTTAGCTCATTTAACTCCCAAACAACCCTGTGAGGTAGGCAGTGCTATTATCATCCCTGGTTTTCAGACTGGGAAACAGGCACAAGCCTCACACAGCTGGTATAAGGCTCAGAGACTGCGCTCCCCATGACCAGCCTGCTGCCTAGGAATTCTGTTCCACAATTAGCTGCTATGCCCCTCTGAGAGAGGCAGCTGCTGACATTCTGTTTCATGACAAATAACAGATTTAATCTGTATCAAATTATATTAACTATAAGACATGGAAAACTTACATACATTAAATTCTCATTAATTATGTGCATTCTCCATTTATTTGTTTAGTTAGTATGTATTCAGTACTTATCATGTGCCAGGATTTGTGCTAGAAATTAAGAAGTATAAAGGAGAATGAGATGGTCCTTGCACTTGGGGTGCTCCAGGTCTGGTGAGCTGAATGGAGAGAGAAATAAATCATTCAATACAATTCAATGAGAGCTGTTATGGAGATATCTATAGAGTGCTAGGGGAAGAAGGGAGGAACAACATTTGGTGTTTCTTCTAGGAAGACCTCCTCCAGGATGTGGGATGGTCAAGAAAATAATTTGTTACCTCTTGAATTCCCTTTATGAAAAGTGACTGGCAGAGAAAGACAAATATCATATGACTGCACTCATATGTGGAATTTAAGACACAAAACAGATGAACATAAGGGAAAGGAAGCAAAAATAATATAAAAATGAGGCTGGGGGGTTGGGGGGGGCAGCAGTGCCTGGGTGGCTCAGTTGGTTCAGCATCTGACTTCAGCTCAGGTCATGATCTCAGGGTTCGTGAGTTCAAGCCCCGCGGCGGGCTCTGTGCTGACAGCTCACAGCCTGGAGCCTGCTTCAGAATGTGTGTCTCCCTCTCTCTCTGCCCCTCCCCTGCTTGTGTTCTGTCTCTCTCTGTCTCTCAGAAATAAATAAACATTGAAAAAGTTTTTTTAAAAAAACAGGAAGGGGGACAAAACATTAGAGACTCTTAAATATAGAGAACAAACTGAGGATTGCTGGAGTGGATGTGGGTGGGAGGATGGGCTAAATGGGTAAGGGGCATTAAGAAGGATACTTGTTGGGATGAGCACTGAGTGTTATATGTAGGGGATGAATCACTGGATTCTACTTCTGAAATCATTGCATTATATGCTAACTAGGGTGTAAATTTAAAAAATAATAATTAACTGAGGGTTGATGGGGGATGGGAGGGAGGGGAGGGTGGGTGATGGGTATTGAGGAGGGCACCTTTTGGGATGAGCACTGGGTGTTGTATAGAAACCAATTTGACAATAAATTTCATATATTGAAAAAATAAAAAATAATAATTAAAGGGGCACATAGATGGCTCAGTTGGTTAAGTGTCCAACTTCAGCTCAGGTCATGATCTCCTAGGTTGTAGGTTCGAGCCCCACATCAGGCTCTGTGCTGACAGCTCAGAGCCTGGAGCCTGCTTCAGATTCTGTGTCTCCCTCTCCCTCTCTCTCTCTACCCCTCCCCTGCTTTCTCTGTCTCTCTGTCTCTCTCTCACAATAATAAAAATAAACATTAATTTTTTTAAAAGTGACTAGTGTGTGGTAAGCCCCTGTTAAGAATTCCTAGTACCTCTTACTCTCATCTATTTTTCCATAGCTCCAGAATGTTTGCTAGGGCTGCCAGAATAAACTACCATAAGCTGAGTGCCTTAAACAACAGAAATTTGTTCCCTTATAGTTCTGGAGGCTGGAAGTCTGAGATTGAGGTGTCTGTGTCTACAGCGTTGGTCCCTTCTGAAGAATGTAAAGGAGAATCTATTCCATGCCTTTCTCTTTAACTTCTGGTGGTTTCCTGGCAATCTTAAACCCTTCAGAGTCTCAAGCATCATTTTACCTCATTCTCTTCAAGCCTGTCTTGCTTCAGTAGTTACACTGTATTAAACATAAATTTATTCATTCTTGTTATAGTATTTCCATGAAAATTTCTTTTTGGTGATATGACATGAATAGTATTTAAAATACACACACACACACAGAATTCTGTTTTAGAGGTTTCTTCATATGCTTGCAGAAATACAGACATTCTTGCCTAATTAATAATACCTGGTTACTGTGCACCTAAAATAAAATAGGCAAAACCTGCTGTACACATCTCTCACACTCTGCTGGAAAATGACCAGACTATACTATTCTTTGGGAACAGTCTGCACAATGTTTTCTTCCTACCGGGTATACCCTTGTTTAGTTGATTGCAACCCTGACTCTCACATTTACTCTCTTGCATTTGTCAGAAATAATGTTCTCTTCAGAGAATCTTTTTCTCATATTCTCTCATTCTCTGTGTGTGTTCCCCATTTCTCCCTGTTTTCAATCCATGCCTAACCCCCAAACCCACCCAAATATGACTGATCTATTTTAGGTTACTTTTATTAATATGTATCTGTAAAATGCAAGAGACAAGCTATCAGGGAGCATGGATTCAAACCCTACCAGGCACCAGTGGTCTGCAGTAGTGGCTGGCTCTCAGAAGCAAGGTCTACAGTCTAACATCCAGGAGCCACCCTGGGGGACCTGGGCTCACTCTCCGCTACCTCTGCTGGAATAGGGTCCCTGCCTGTGGAGGCTCAGCATTAGGACCCAAGGCCCACAGTCAGCCTTGTGGCCTGCCACTGTGCTTATGAGCAGTACCACATGCTTGTGCTTTGGTTTCCCTCTCCTGGTCATTAGGCCTTGCCTAGGTGAGAGGCCTGCCCTAAAGGTACCTGAAGCTTTTGAAAATTTCAGACTTATTAAGGTATAACTTATATCCAGTAAAGTGCAGTTAGATGTTTTGACAAATGCATTCCATCCTGGAACCATCACTGCAATCTAGATATGATATTTTTATCACCCTAGAAAGTTTCCTAAAGGTCTTTTGCAGTCAACCCCCTTCTCTACTCCTGGGCATATAGTAGTTAATGAGTATTTGATGAGCAATTTTTAGTACCTGCTGCATACAGCGAGTTCTAACTTCCCAATAACTAGAAGTCAGTTCAAGCACCACCACAACAGGGAAACCAGTCATTCAATCCAGAAAATACAAAATACATTGGAAAAAAAGAACAACAGCAAAAAAAAAAAAAAAAAGAAAAAAGAAAAAGAAAAAAACAACAAATGTTCTAGTGAGGTGATATATTTTACACAACCATAAACTTCTAAAGCTCTTGAAAAAAATCTGATAGTTCATTTTAGAATACCCAAAGGAAGCTCTCTACCTCTTTTATCCTGTTCCAATTATAACTATTTTTTCTGAGAAGCAATATTTACAACAAAATTTTAAAAACATTTATTGATTTGAGGGGTTAAAAACTAGTATAGTCAGTATTCATTTTGCAAATGGGTTGTTCACAAGTTCAGTTGTAAATCAGATGTTTCTATCTCAGCAGGTATTTTTTAATAAACATATATTCCAAAAAATGAGTATTCAGATATTGGCTAGCAAGAGCGTTCTATTATTTGTTCCTCACCAGAATTCTAGATTCTGGAACCCAAGCACCAAGCAATACAGAGTCAAGATAGAGATAAATATTTAGGAGGGAAAATCTCAGGACTTGAAATATCAAGCCAGAATATAGAAGATTAAACTTATGCAAGGATAAAATAATGGCTCCTATGATTCAGATTTGAATAATTAGTGGGTGGCAATGCTGCCGGTGAGGAGAGAGAACACACAGAATGAGGAGGACTGGAGCAAGAGTTGGATTTGACATGTCTATGGAACACCTCGGTGGAGAACCCTACTTGCAGTTGGATAGAGAAGTCTGAAGTTTTGGGAAGAAGCCATCTGCCTATTGGTGGTCATTGTAACCATGAGACTTAATGAAATTTGTTGAAAGAGTATCAAGTATGAAAAATGTAATTTGCCAAACCTCCAAGGAAACATCGATATATAAAACATGGTCAGATATGAGAAACCCATAGAAAGAAAAATCAGGGGGAAAAAAAAGGAAAATCAGATACTTTTTGGAGTATCATTATATTATTCTCAAAAGAAAAACAACTTAAAATACTCTTAAGTAAATCTGATTCGAGTGCCACATAAACCCAACTTTCAGTGCACCTGGTGGCTCAGTCAGTTAAGTTTCTGACTTTGGCTCAGGTCATGATCTCATGGTTCATGAGTTTGAGTCCCATGTCGGGCTCTGTGCTGACAGCTCAGAGCCTGGAGCCTGCTTCGGATTCTGTGTCTCCCTCTCTCTCTACCCCTCCCCTGCTCGCGCTCTGTCTCTTTCTCTCTCTCTCAAAAATAAATAAACATTTAAAAAAATGTTTTTTTTTTTAATTTTTAAAAGAATAAACCCGACTTTCAAGGAGGCCGTGGGACAAAGGCCTCAAGTGCTGTCCAATCTTCACTGGGCGCTAAGATCTGCCAGTCTGGCGGCCAACTCGCCATAATTACCTGGGAAGCTTTCTAAACATTTCAAGCCCCTTGCCTGTATATTTTAATGTTGGAAGTGTTTCATGAGGCTGGGGTATTTTTAAAAGCTTCCAAACCTAACATCCTACCAGTTTTGGAAATTTCTTCATTACACCATCACCCCTTCCTCACCACCTCAAGTTGCACACTTTACATTTTTTTCTTACAGAAGAAAATAAGGTTCAGTGTATTTTTTGAACTTGGAGGTGCATGGATGAAGGCAGAGAGTATCTTTCATTTTCCTAGTAGTCACCAACTCTTGTGACTAAGGGAAACGTATAATTGTCAAGCTCAGAAACACCTGGAAATAAAAAAGGTGGTCATTATAAAAATAAGCACCTGTAGACAGTATTTATTTTATTGAAAAAATAATGGTTTAGAGGAAGAATCCAAGCTATAATAAAATTAAATATTGTTCTGCCAACCATCTTAAAGGAGGGTTTCCAGTGAAGGGAATTCATTCAGCTATGCTCATGGCTGCCAGTGTGCTAAGTGCTGCAGCTGTTTTTGACCTGCATGGCCTGAATGGTTCCAAAGAGTTTCACTCATCCAGGGGTCCACAGGATGCTGGTTTTCTTCAGTATTGTACTAGATGATCCACTAATTAATATTTGTCACATTTTTTAAACTCGTTAATGTTTATTTATTTTTGAGAGAGAGAGAGAGAGAGACAGAGTGCAAACAGTGGAGGGGCAGAGAGAGGGAGACAGAATCTGAAGCAGGCTCCAAGCTCTGAGCTGTCATCAAAAAGCCTGACGCAGGGCTCAAACTCACAAACCAAACCGTGAGATCATGACCTGAAGTCAGACGCTCAACTGACTGAGTCACCCAGTCTCCCTATTTGTCACATTTTTAAAACTGCTAATCACCCTTTCCCCTTTTGGAATTTCACAATGAATATTGGCATATTAAAGGCCCCAAATAGCCCTATAATCAAGAGCTCATTGATTTTGTTTATTCTTTATTAAATTTATTTGACCATGCTTTGCTTTTTACATAAAATACAGTCTTAGAAACTGGTATTGTACTCTAGGCAACACAATGACAAATTTTAAAATTATAATGAGATCAAGAAAAATTAAATTAGTGATCATCTGTTGATCTGTTTGGGCCCATTTGGAGATCTAATTTATAATAGTTTGTTGAATCCTGGCCATAAACCATTGAAGAGGCTCAACATGTATTTTTTATAGATACAATAGGGTTGGTTAAGGATACAGAAGCTTTGGCCCAGCAATAACACTTTCTGTCTTTGATGCAGAACCTAAAATTTGACAACAGTATAAATAATGACAACACAGTAGCAGCACTAAGTACTATTTTAAGGGCTTTAGATGTATTTATTCATGCAATCCTCAAAATTACCCCAGAAGATACTATTATTATCCTTCCGATTCAAAGGAGAGGACACCGACACAGAGAGCTTTAGTAGCTTGCCCAGTGTTACACATGTTGAGTAGTAGACCAGAATTCAACTTCTAGATTCATCTTAATGGTCAAAATAGAACCAGCCATGGGTTGAATTTTCTGGAACTAGATAACCAGTGTTCATAGCCCAGTATCTTAGGTAAAATAATTTATTCTTTCTGTCTGTATTCCCATCTCTAAAAATATAACAGTTTCAATTAGCATGTTCTTCACTGAGCCAATCTGGCTGCTTCAGGCTATGTCTGCTAAGATGAGTTCTTTTGTCCAGTTTCAAGGTCATTTCTGAGAACAGAGAAGGATTTATTTTGTGGAGGGCCAGTCTCCCTTAACAATCCATATCCTATTGGTCCCTGGAGGTCACTTTTGAGATGAGAAATCCAAGTCTACCATGTGCAAGGTGTGAGGTTGTTTTGCACTCCATCTACCTTAAAACTGTAGTCAGCTGCTTGTTTATCTTGTTTTTAGGATACATATCTATGTCAGAAAGATTTCCCACCCATAATCTTTGAGTCTAGTTGAAGCAGGACTTTGTATTCACAGCTTCTTCACAATGTAAATGAACAGTCTGCCCTTTCTGCTAGCTCTAAGCTTTACAGAATTAGCCTCACGATTCCACGACAGGCTTGGGTGGTGGTGATGAAGTGAAGCTGATCTGTCCTGGAGTTTTGTGCCCACCCACAGGCTGTCTTCCTGCTCACATGCCGATCAGTGAGAAACATTGAGTCTTTTGACTGGAAGTGTATTTTCAGCAGAGACTTTTCTGAAGGATTAGTGCTTCCTGACGTTTCTAGCTTCCCCCACCATATCTTTATTTCAAATACCAAAAAGTCCGTCATTCTCTTCAACAACACTTACTATTTTTCAGCTCTCAGCGAATTTGGTGGTTGCAATCCAACAGGACTTTGATCATCTCAGGCTTTGAAAAGTCTTATAGCTAGCCTCTGACAGAAAGTAGCTTTTCTTCCCCAGGCTGTGCACTTAACCCAATGTCTCTTATCTGCTTTCCAATAGGTTCAGCTCCGGAAGGGGCTAATCTTTCTTTGTAGTTCTTATTGAAGGCAACATTTCCTACAGTCGCTAAACACAGGGGCATCCTGCCTAGGTGCTATGAGACCTCCTTGCTCCAGCCTCAGTGGGCCTGAAGTCTGAGTCCTGAGAGAAGGTGGGATGGTTTAGCTGCCTGCTCTCCCCCACACAACATCTGCAGTTTCTCCTTCTGGCGTAAGAGGCAGCAGAATTCTTAGGTCTCCTCTCACACGAACTCATCAGGCTAGCTCCACATGCTAGGGTCTGTCTTTTGCAGCACCCCACTTTTTATGTTAGTTTCTAATGAATACTTTCTGGTTGCAAGTAAGTGAACAAAATCTAGCTATCTTAAAATGAGAAATTTATTGGAAGGATATTGGTATAATTGATAAAACCCAGAGACAGAAATGCTTTTGGGCCTTAGGAACAAACTAAAACCTGGAACTTAAAATTGTTGAAATATTCTTCATCTCTCTTTTTGTCCATTTCTGCAGGGTTAGCTTCATTTGTCCTTCTCTCTGCCTCCCAATTTTCTATTTCCCAATCTACATTTCAAAAACAAAAATGTAACCCATGACAGCTTTGAATTTTGTAAGTTATAGGCCTGAGCGCCTCTCTTCTGCCCCTGCAGCTACTGATGAAGAGACAGATAGGCCCAGCAAAGGTCACATGACTCAGTAAGGCAGTCAGCTATGACCAAGAGCCATGGTGCAAGAATGGGACAGCAGTCGTGAATGGAGAGAGACCTGTAGGGGACGGTTCTTTGGAAAGAGATACTGAGTAGACAAAATAAAATATACCCAGTTGTTGGGTCTTATAGTAAAATTGTAGCCAGTGCCATCAGAACAGATAGAAGAATCTTATATAGATTCACCCTCTAACTTGGTGTTTCAGTATTGGTACAGCTTGTTATAATGTGTTTGGTATGATGGTAGTGGCAGACATGGCAGTTCACAGATGCTTATTTAATGAACTGGAAAAAAAAAAGCCACAACACTTTCAATTCAGTAGAAATTAATTTTAAAGCCCTCTAATTAGGTATATTAAAACCCCACTTAATTAGCAGAGACAAGAAGGATTTGCTCAGAATTTCATTCTCCTCAGAAACCACAATTTGGCATCTGAGAAACACGGATAGAGGTATTTTTTCATCATATTCATGGAATATAACATACTTGTTGCCTTCTTGCTCAATCTGGCTCAGTTTCAAAACGTGTATGGAATGGAGAATCAGGGACGCCTGGGTGGCTGGTAGGTTAAGTGTCAAACTCTTGATTTTGGCTTAGGTCATGATCTCACTGTTCGTGGGATTGAGCCCAGCGTTGGTCCCCCTGTGCTGACAGTGCAGAGCCTGCTTGGATTCTCTCTCTCCTTCTCTCTCTGCTTGCACACTCTTTCTCAAAATAAATAAACTTAAAAACAAAACAGAACAAAAACAAAGGCAAATCATGCTAAGCACCGCTACATCTATTATTTCTATAAAAAAATGAGAAGTTTTAGGTATTGTAAACTGTATTAAGAACTCCCCTCTCATCGCTTCTCGGCCTTTTGGCTAAGATCAAGTGAAGAACTCCCCTCACATACTAATATCCTAGTATAAAAGGATATTTGCTATTTATTTTTTTTAAATTTTTTCTTAATGTTTTTTTTAATTTATTTTTGAGACAGAGACAGAGCATGAGCAGGGAAGGGACAGAGAGAGAGGGAGACGCAGAATCGGAAGCAGGCTCCAGGCTCTGAGCCATCAGCACAGAGCCCGATGCGGGGCTCGAACTCACAGACCGTGAGATCATGACCTGAGCCGAAGTCAGATGCTCAACCGACTGAGCCACCCAGGTGCCCCGATATTTGCTATTTATTAACAAAAGATGTTGACAAAAATTCTTGCACCTATAAATTCAGGTATCTACTATGGCATCACTCACATTCCATACCTCATTTCTTTTACCCTGCTTTAAGAATGGGTGAGAATTTCTCACCTGTTTACAGACAGACATGTGGGAAGGAAATTCATTTTCAGCATGGTTAGTAACATCAGAGAATTCTTCTGTAGCTATTCAAAGTAAAAATGCTGCTCAGTCAGATTGGAGCTCAGCTACAACTCTGGTACCTATTATCAGGTTTGGTCCTTATTAAAGTGCAATGATGGTCTAGATGGGACAACCCAATATCAAGGGGAGATCCTTTGAAAGGTAAGTGGAGTAGATAAATTTTTACATGATTGTGTCTTGATTTTTTAACCATTTAATTTTTTAAGAAACTCTTATATTTTTAACAATCTCAAACTTGCAGAAGAGTTATAAAATGGTGCAAAAAAAGACTGTTTTACCCTGAACCATTTGAGAGTAAGTTGCCAAAAAATGCCCCATCACTCTTAAATACTTTAGTGTGTGGTTCCTACAACAAGATTGCTTTCCTATACAACCATAAAATACCATCAATATTAGGAAATTAGCACTGATATATCACAATATCTGATCTCCAGAGTTGTCCCAATAATGTCTTTATAAAGTATCTAGTCCAAAGTCCCGTGTTGTGTTTAGTTGTCCCATCTCTTTAGACACCTTAGATTTGGAACAGTTCTTTAGTTTTTCCTTTATTTTCATTCCCTTGATACTTTTAAAAGTTACAGAGCAGGTTACAGACTGTAGCATGTCCTTCAAGTTGAATTTAATGTTTATTCAACATTAGAGTCAGATCATAGAAGTGATGCTGTGTTCTTATTGTCTGTCAGGTGGCATATAGTTTTGATTTATCTCATGACTAGTCATGCTAACTTTAATTATGTGATCAAGGTGGTTTACCAGGCTTCCAAAGTATAAAGTTACTCTTTGCCCTTTTGTAATCGATAAGTGTCTTGTAAGAAGGTATGTTGAAACCATGTAAATATAACATCCCTCAACAAAATTTCAGTTTATTCATTCACTCATTTATATCAGTATATCCATTTGCTTTATTGTTTTCATAGAGTCATTGCCCTGCTATATGAAACTCCAATAAACCTGATGTGTGTTCTTTTTAGTATTTTATAAATTAAAGTATAGTGGACACACAGTAATACTTAATTGCAGGTGTACAACATAATGAAACCATGGGTCTATATATTATGCTGTGCTCACCACAAGTGTAGCTACCATCCACCCCCATACAATACTATTACTATTGACTATACTGCCTATGCTGTACCTTTTATCCTAGTGACTTACTCATTCTATAGTTGGAAGCCTGTATCTCCCACTCCCCCTCGCCCATTTTCAACCCCCTCCCACCCTCTTGGCGCCCATCAGCTTGTTCTCTGTATCTGTGGGTCTGTTTCTGCTTTTCATTTGTTTGGTTTTTAGATTCCACATGTAAGTGAAATCATATGGTATTTATATTTCTCAGTTTGACTTACTTCACTTAGCATAATACCCTCTAGATCTCTCTATGTTGTTGCAAATGGCAAGGTGTCATCCTTTTATGGCTGAGTAATATTCCATTATAAAATATATACCATAGCCTCTTTATCCATTCATCTATCAATAGACACTTGGTTTGCTTTCATATTTTAGCTATTGTAAATAATGCTGCAATACACATAGGGATGCAAATATCTTTTCAAGTTACTGTTTTTATTTTCTTTGGGTAAATACCTAGTAGTGGAATTACTAGATCCTATGGTATTTCTATTTTTAATACTTTGAGGAACCTCCATACTGTTTCCCAGTTTACATTTCTACTAACAGTGCACAGGAGTTCCTTTTTCTCCACATCCTCTACAACACCCTTTATTTCTTATATTTTGATACTAGCCATTCTGATATCTCATTGTGTTTTTGATTTGAATTTTCCTGATAGTTATGTTGAGCATATTTTCATGTGTCTGTTTGCCATCTGTATGTCTTCTTTGGGAAAATGTTTGGGTACTTAATTGTAGGGTTTTGTTTGTTTGTTTGCTGTTGAGTTGTATGAATTCTTTATATATTTTGGATATTAAAACCCTCTCAGATATGTAACTTGCAAATATCTTCTCCCATTCAGTAGATTGCCATTTCATTTTGTTCCTTCATTATATAAATGCTTTTTAGTTTATTTTTAGTTTATTTTGGCTCTTGTTCCCCTTGCCTTAGGACATATGTAGAAAAATGTTGCAGTGGCCAATGTCAAAGAAATTACTGCCTATGGAGTTTTTAATCCATTTTATTTTTATATGGCACTAGAAAGTGTTCCAGTTTCATTCTTTTTTTAAAGTTTATTTATTTTGAGAGACAGAGCGTAGGGTGGGGTGAGAGAGAGGGAGATGGAATCCCAAACAGGCTCCATGCTACCGGCACAGAGCCTGATGCAGAATTTGAACTCATGAACCAAACCATGAGATCATGACCCGAGCTGAGATCAAGAGTTTGATGCTTAACTGACTGAACCACTGAAGGTACCCTGGTCCACTTTCATTCTTTTGCATGTACCAGAACCATTTGTTGAAGAAAGTGTCTTTTCCCCATTGTATATTCTTGCCTCCTTTGTCATAGATTAATGAACCATATAAATTTAGGTTTATTTCTGGGCACTCCATTGTGTTCTGTTGATTTGTGCACAGTCTGTTTTTGTGCCAGTACCACACTGTTCTGATTACTACACCTTTGTAGTATATTTTGAAATCTGGGAGTGTGATACCTTTAGCTTTGTTCTTCCTCAGGATATTTTGGGCTACTCAAGATCTTTCGTAGTTCTATACAAATTTCAGGATTACTTGTAGTTCTGTGAAAAATGCTGTTAGTATTTTGATAGGGATTTCATTGAATCTGTAGATAGCTTTGGGTAGTATGGACATTTTAACAATATTTGTTCTTCCAATCCATGAGGGTGGAATGTCTTTTCATTTGTTTGTGTTGTCTTTAATTTCTTTCACCAAGGTTTTATACTTTTCAGAATATCAGTCTTTTACCTCCTTGGTTGAGTTTATTTCTAGGTATTTTATACTATTTGGTATAATTGTAAGTGGAATTGTTTTCTCAATTTCTCTTTCTACTACTTTATCATTAGTGTATAGAAATGCAAGAGATTTCTATATTTTAATTTTGTACCCTACAACTTTGCTGAATTCATTTATTACTTCTAATAGTTTTTTGGCATAGTTTAGGCTTTTCTCTGTGCAGTATCATGCCATCTGAAAATAGTGACCGTTTAACTTCTTTTTTTTTTTTTTTTTTTTTTTTTTTTTTAACCAACTTGGATGCCTTTTTCTTTTTTATATTCTTTGGGTCAATAAGTTATTAGCATTCTGCAGCAGATACTCTGCTCATAACCCATGAACTCCTCTGCTTCCCATATAAACCAAAGACAATGCCTCTCTCTCTCTGTGTCTCTCTCTCTCTGCCTCACTGTCTCTTTCTCTCTCTCTCTGGATCTTTTGGGCTGCAGGAGCACGGTGCCACAGTTGCTCAGGGTAAGCTGTAATACTGGGGAGTTAATGTTCCAGAGGGCAGTCCTTAGTCAGTGAAAGATGAAGCCTCTGCCAGCTTCTTTGCTCTTCAGTTTGGATAACTCTCAGCATGCTACACGTGGTCTCCAAGAGTTTTTAGAGGAACTGAACCCAGTTACCTGCATCAGCACATTGCTGGGTAACATACACTTCATTATTGACTCCTTTCTTTTCCTGTTTGAATTTGCCACCCTCCTGCCTCTGCTTCCTAGGATTTCCTCCCCAAAAGCAACATTCCACTCAAATCCTTTTCTCAAGATCTGTTTCTAGGGTACTCATCCTAAAACACATGTCATTCCTACACTACAAAAACTTGAAAGAGATTTCGTTGTGTTTGCATAAAATTCATCATCTGATGACTTGGTTATTATTTAGTAACTTTGTTTCTACTGTATCTCAGTTAAGGAGTACCTTCCCATAAGAGTAGTTTCCCCACCAAAGTGTAGAGTCAAAACAGATGGTCAGGATAAATCAGTTCTATTAAAAGATTCCCTGTCATCAGGCCAATGTTGTGTTTGCAAAACATTCTTGAAGCAAGGTGTGCGTGTGCCGTCTAGTCAGCTCATTAAAGTTAGAGTGCTATACAATTGTTTTCTTACTCTTTTATGTTCCCATGTTATGTTATAGTCAGTCCTTGAGCCTGACCAAAGCATCATTTTCCCATCCTCCACAGTGTGCTTCTACCGGGAATTACCATTTTTACTTCATAAAAGTAAATGCATACTGTGCGTGGCATTTTTTTGAAGAGAGGGCTGAAAATAATAATAATGTACTTGTACTTGCTATTCTTAACCCCCCTCAAAACCACTCAGTACAAACAACTTCTAGACCAACTCTGTCTGGGAAGAGCAGATTTAGAAAGAAGGGAGACACTATAGACAGTACCACATACAAGAAAGAAAATATAATGTCTCGGCCTGATACATTGTGGGATGCTGCAGGATGTTGACTCATTTTGCAACTATAGTGCTTCCTGGGCATAGAAAAAAAACTAAATAGTCTTTTATGCAATGAGTTCAGTTCAGACAAATCTCTCCTGACCTTACATTGCTACAGAGGTAGTTGTCACCAATGTTAATATCTGTGTTGGACAGAGGTAGTCGTCACCAATGTTAATATCTGTGTTGGATACTTTCGTGTAATTATTTTTCCAAAAGAGAAGACCAGACAGTTTCTCAAGTAGAGAAAACTCTCTGTACCCACAGTACTCTGCTGTACAAGTAACAAGGGTAGTTGGACAAATGAAAATAAGCAAAAAATATTGATGACACTCAAAAAATAAACACATAGTTCCTCCCTGAAAAAGAATATATTTGCAAATAGCACAACCTGCTTGCTAACTCTTGCTGGCAAATAGGGAGATCCAAACACCCCATCCACTTCTCCTGAGAGAACTTTGAGTTTTCACGAAGTTCCACAGTTATAAATAAATGTTCCAAACATCTCTATAATTACTTCTTACTTCTAAAGTATTATCTGGGCAGAAATTCATTTTACCTAAAGCATATTTTATAACTGACTGGTTGTAAGGAGTTTAGTCTAAGAAAGGCACATTTTAATTTAGGTAGGAAAAATTATAAACATTCCACCCCCTTCTACAGGGTGGAGAACATTTCCCTCAGAGTTCAGAGCCAGCAGAGGCTGACACATGGGACCACAAATCAAGTAAGTGCCCTCTACACCATTCACTTCTCCACAAAATCTGCAATTAAAGGACCCTTCCCACTCAAGGTGCCTTCCACAAAGAAACAAATTTGAAGAAACTAATACCCAAATCTTTTCTTCAAGCCCCTCTTCTTGGCTTTGGGAAGATGTACGTAGTTCCACTGAGAGAATCCTGGGAGGAAATAGAAGAGGACTTTTTTGTTTGTTTGTTTTCATGGTCTGAATAGCCTGGATGCCTCTACATTCATTCAGACTAGGAATTCAGAGGGTGAATTGTTGGTTTTCCTGGACTTACTGGTTATATCTAAACTGCCAGTTCTGATAACTCGACTTTGAAAATATCCTCTCCCACAGATATCCTTTTTTCCATAACATTAAAAGCAAGTGTGTAAAGAACTTATCAAACTCAACACCCAAAAAACAAGTAAATCAGGGAAGAAATGGATAGAAGACATGAACAGACACTTTTCCAAAGAAGACATCCAAATGGATAAAGGACACATGAAAAAATATTCCACATCACTCATCATCAGGGAAATACAAATCAAAACCACAATGAGATACCACCTCATACCTATCAGAATGGCTAAAATTAACAACTCAGGAAACAACAGATTTTAGCGAGGGTGTAGAGAAAGGGGAACCCTTTTGCACTGTTGGTGACAATGCAAACTGGTCCAGCCACTCTGGAGAACAGTATGGAGGTTCCTCAAAAAATTAAAAATAAAACTACCCTAAAACCCAGCAATTGCACTGCAATGTATTTATCCAAAGGATATAAAAATGCTGATTCAAAGGGGCACATACACCCCAGTGTTTATAGCAGCACTGTCAACAATAGCCAAATTATCGAAAGAGCCCAAATGTTCATCAACTAATGAATGGAAAAGAAGATGTGGTATATATATACAATGGAACATTACTCAGCAATCAAAACGAATGAAATCTTTCCATTTGCAACAATGTGGATGGGACTAAAGTACATTATGCTAAATGAAACAAGTGAGAGAAAGACAACTACCGTACAATTTTAGTCATATATGGAATTTCAGAAACAAAACAGATGAACATAGGGTAAGGGAAGGAAAAATAAGATAAAACACAGAGGCAGGCAAACCATATGAGACTCTTAAATATAGAGAACAAACTAGGGGTTGCTGGAGGGGAAGTATGTAGGGAGATGGGCTAAGTGGGTGAAGGGCATTAAGGAGGGCACTTGTTGGGATGAGCACTGGGTGTTCTATATAAGCTATGAATCACTAAATTCTACTCCTGAAACCATTATTACACTATATTTTAACTAATTTGGATTTAAATAAAATTTAAAAAAATAAAATAAAAAATAAATGATTTTTTAAAAAAAGAGTCTTATGATCCCTTTTACCTCCCAATGACATCATTATACCCTCCCACAATTCAATTTTAAGGGCCTCTACTGTGTACCTTACCCCCACACCGTTCCTTGACACACACTGAAGTCCAGCCAAACCACAGTTTCTTGTTACTCCTTGACAGTGCTATCATCAAGCTCTGTGCCTCAGGCAATGCCTTCCAGTTAGGATACTCTTTCTGTCAGTACCTTCTACTAGAATCTTCTTCCTCAGTTCAGTAGAATCATCTCTTCCTCATTTCCTTCTAGATAGAAGTAATTCTTCCCTTGTCTGAAGTCTTTTAGCTCTATTTATCACAATGCTTTTTTTTACTCAACACAGTACTATAGATATGTGTATAATTTCTTATCTTCCCTACTAAAATTACCTTAAGTAATTTCAGATAGGTTGTTTATACCTCCATATACATTGCCTAACTCAGTGTCTCATTCATAATGTGTATTCACGCATATAGTAGTTGGATAACTGAGTAAATGAGTGAGACAATTGGATAATTAAGAAAAGTTGTGTAGTAATGGATGTAGAGTAATGAGGGAGTAAAAGGAATTTGAAGAAGAGAATAAAATAGTTTGAAGGTGGGCTGGAATAATCTAAGTAGGCTAAATGGAGAATTTAAACTTGATTTGCCCCTTTAGGGATGATAATGGCAACCATTGGAACCAGAGCGGCTAAGAACAACCAAGAGTAGGAATCTGGCTAAGAGATTAGAAAAGGAGAAAGAAGGAATCAAAGGTAAAGTTGTAAGAGAAAAGTTTCAGGAATTACCTAATATAAGGCTGAGCACGAAATAAACAGGCCACAAGATTGACCTGATTAGCTGGAATCCCAGAAATTAAGTTCTGCTTCCAGAACTCAGGTTGTTTGTAGAGAAGTAACATGTTCAGAGGCAAAAGATTGGGTTTTGAGTTAGGGAGGGCTGGGTTTGATTTCAGTTTCATTGTCTGTTGTTTTTATTGGGCATGGGATTCTCCAGTCATCTATTTTCTCATCAGTAATATGAGAGTTATAATGCTCACCCAATTTGGTTGCTGTTAAGTAAGATAATATTTGCAAAGTGCTTGACACATAAAAAGAGCTCAGTAAATGGCAACTATTGTTTTACTCTGGGCCCTAATTTGAATACACATTTTCCTTGATTTATAGTGGGATTATATCCCAATAAACCCATTGTAAATTGAAAGTATCTTCACACTGATGATAATACTGTGCATGTCTGTTCCATTTTTGCCACCTGAGATTTGCCCTTAGATAAAGCACATCTAAATCAGAGATGCCCTTAATTAGTGGTGATCTTCATTTTTTCCTCTCTCTATAGAACAAGGAGAAACTCTAAAGCTATGCTATCTGATACATGGTATCCTGCAGCCATATAACGTGGTTATTAAATTTAATTAAAATTAAATAAAATAAAAAATTCAGTTCTTCAGTTGCACTAGGTACATTTTAAGTGTTCAGTGCCACAGTGGCTAGTAGTTCTCTGAGTGGACAGTTCAGAAATAGAATATTGACATCATCCCACAGAAGTTCTGTTGCTCTAAGGTGCCAGAGACATGAATGGTTTTTCCTCTAGCCAAGTTATTTATCTGGAAAATGATTATCCTAGTGCAGAGGAGTGGAAATTGCTCTGAATAAGTGTCATCTGATGGGCAGTATCACCCAGAGCCAATCCCTTCACATCCCTGTCATTGAGAATGAGAATCCTGGTGGTTCCACAGAGTCCCTTTCAAAGCCAGCCACTGGCTGGGGGAGTGGGGGAGGGGCGGGGACGCAGCCAGTCAGGGGCACTTGGGGTTTCCCCAAGGCCGGCTGGCTCTAACCAGAGCAGATTCACAGTGGGCTTCTCTCCAAGCATTTGCTGAAAGAAGGGGTTCCTTGCCTAAAAATGATATGAAAACTACCGGTCTAGATGAGTTCAAGTTTCCTTCTTGGAAAGATTATATACAAATATGTATATAAAGATTATATACAAATATGTTAGAACTTATATGTAATTAATAATTAATATATATATTTCCTGATGAAACATGTAATATGGACTCAGAGGGAATGCATTTATAAGTTCAATTTATAATTTAAAACAAAGTAATATGAAGACAATATAGATGAACAAAGTGAGCAGACTAAATCCCCTAATAGTCCTAACACTCACAGATAACCAGTGTTCATCTCCAGAGGTGTTTCCTATTAACTTTCCCATATTTCCTACTAGATCTAAGTTTCTAGGATTCTGGAGGGTTGAATCTCCTGTCATTTAATAATGTATAGTCATAGCTTTATGTGCCATATTTGTTCTATTAAAAGGCACTAATTCTTGCCTCAAAAAGTGTGACCTCTATCTTTTCTGGAAATATTAATTTTTTGGGCTTACTGTGATTCAATATTTGTTTTCTCAAATCAATTGGACATGCCTCTAACACCTACTTGCACACCCAAACACATACAACAATACTTCTCTAAATGTCTTCATTAAGCAATCTGTTCTCAGTGACCCCAGGCAACTCTCTACGGCCTTTGTTCTGTTCATCTGGCATTGAACTATGTGACTTTTTGTCTGAGCGCCTCAGGACAATGCCCATTTGTTGTTTGGCTGGCACAGTTCCACCTATTTTGGAGAGGCACATTCATCTATGGTGCTGGTCAAAAAGCTATAATAAAGGGTTTGATTTGGTCTTATGTTTGATTAGAAAATTATTATCTAAAGTCAGCTGACAAGCATAATAGATCCAAATACTATAAAAGACTTCCTTTTTATAATGGGCTTCTTAACAAATATCTTAGAAGATACTGTGAATATTATGGTCATGCAAACTATTCAGTATGTGAGACAAATTTTAAACTTAGTAAAGCAAAGGATAGAATTTTCTATGGCTAGTACAGTTTGGTGACTCATGGAAAGAAAAAGTCACACAACTTTATAGAACTCATTTTACATAAATGATAATGGCCTAGAGCATTATTTTGTTATATAAAAAAAAATCTAAATTGGTGTTAAGAGCATATATTTACTAAACTCTATACAACTCTTCCTTGACTTGCAATGGGGTTATGTCCTAATAAAATGATCACAAGTTGAACATATGGTGGGTCAAAATGCATTGAATACACCTAACCTACTGAGCGTCATAACTTAGCCTAGCCTAACTTCAACATGCTCAGAATGCTTACATTAGCCTGCATTTGGGCGAAAACATCTAGTACAAAGCCTATTTTATAATAAAATGTTGAATATCTCATGTAATTTATTGAATACTATACTGAAAGTAAAAAATGACATGGTTGTATGGGTACAGAATGGTTGAAAGCATATTGTGATCGTGTGGCTAACTGGGTGCTGCGATTCACCACCACTGCCCAGAATCACAAAAGTATTGTACTATGTATCGCTAGCCCAGGAAAAGATAAAAATTCAAAGCATGGCTTCTAGTGAATGCATATCACTTTTGCATTATCATAAAGTCAACAAATCATAAGTTGAACCATCTTAAGTCGGGGACCATCTGTATTTGTTAGGTATGTTTGTCCCTAGGTCAATTTGTGGTCAGAGGGCCTCTGACACTTGAAGCCTGTACCTAATTGCTTCAAAAGAAGTTTTTCTGGAATTGAGATGGAGATCTTAATAGAAGTGATGATGCTTATTATGATAGCAGAACCTATAGCAGCTAACATTCATGGAGTGTGTATTGTATACTAGGAACCATGCTAAGTACCTCATAAGAATTACTGCATTTAATCCTAACAAAAATGCATATGGTAAGTAAAACAACTGGGACTGATAATTGGGTTTTTAGCAGGAATATTTTTGAAACAAAATGTGTCTGGATCTCAAGAATTCTAGTCACTGGGAACATAGCAGGAGTCAGGGCAGGGTGGCCAGGGACAACAAAAAGGTACACAGATGCTGAGGCTTGTCCTGACAGTGGAATCCAGGATGCAGTGGTTAAAAGGTGTGATCGTCTCGGATCTGATCCGAGTAAGCCTCTATAGTAGGGATTTCAGCCTGGCAAGCAGGCAGGGGTAAAGGGAAACCAGGAAGTAGGCACTACTTAAAGCCATACAGGTGATGGCACTGTGATTCTTAGCAAGACTCTTATTTGTAGCAGGAGAATACAGGAAACAAAATACAGCCTCCTTGGGGAAGGAGTATTGCAAGAGCTGGGCAGGCTGTAAGGATCCCATCTCATGAATTAGGGCAAGAATGGCAACATTTTCATCTCTTGTACAGTTTCTCAGAGGGAAGATGGTTGCCAGAAACCTTGTGTTTGAGACCAGATCTAGGCTTATCAATAAAGGATATTGTGATCAGTTAATCATGTGTCTCCTGAGCACTAAGGGAAGAGGTGGCAGCCAGACTGGTTGTGATTCTTGGGTTTCATGGAAGAACCAGGGCAGACTTAAAGAAAAAAGAAGGGGAGCTATTCTATAAAGGCACTATGCATGACTTTTAGGAGAAAACGTGATTTGGGGCCCATTGGTCCTGCTCAGAACTAAACAGAAGTATACCTATGGTAATTATACATACCTTCTTTCTCCAGTCTGTTGCCATCTTAGGAACTAACTGTAGTGTTCGTATGACCCTACTGCCCATGTCTCCCCAGAGTAAAGACTTCAAGTTAGATGCCCTCATGTTGACAATTTGCTATCTATAAAAATCCATGAGCTTCTCAGAAAATCTTCAATATGCATTCTCAGGAGATAATTATATGAAAAAACGAAAAAAAAAAAAATATACACACACACACACACACACACACACAGATGGGTAAAGAGAAACTAAACACATGTTAAATTTTTTATTATGTTCATAACAATATTTGGTGGTGCTATTTTGAAATCCATCAAAGGAACAATTGTATTTTGCTTAGAGTTCTCTTTGAGAACTATACTTAAATTTCAATACATTTTTATTTAATAAGAAAGGACACAAATGCCAGCAGAAAGAAGGAAACATCATAAAATATTTCAATATATATTATAGCAAATTATTCTTTTTTTTTAAGTGAGGAACAGGGAGGTAAATATTTGAACATTTTTCCTTCTTGAAACCACATTCCTGTGGCATTACTCAAATTAAATCTTTCAGTCATTGAAAGTGGAAAGAGAAAATGACTATATTAAAACCAAACAGAAGATGAATCTGGATCTTTTATTATATTTTTCTAGGTTTGTAACTTCCCAACCTGTTCTGTTTGTGAAAATATACAAATATAACTCTCCACAAGAAGAAATAGCTGTCAGTCTTACAAGCTCTGTGTTTTTTTTTTGTTTTTTTTTTTTTTTAATTTATTTATTTTTGGGACAGAGAGAGAGACAGAGCATGAACGGGGGAGGGGCAGAGAGAGAGGGAGACACAGAATCGGAAACAGGCTCCAGGCTCTGAGCCATCAGCCCAGAGCCTGACGCGGGGCTCGAACTCACAGACCGCGAGATCGTGACCTGGCTGAAGTTGGACGCCCAACCGACTGCGCCACCCAGGCGCCCCACAAGCTCTGTGTTTTAAAGTAGACTTTATTTCGAGGGACTGAGAGCAAGGTGACTATATGTAGAAATGCCTATTTGAAAACCCCTATTCTATTTGTGTAGTGGCCTCTCAATTTGTGTCTTATTTGAGGAGGAGAAAGAGGACCACATAAGAAATAGATTTTTATTGTTTAATTTTTTTTTAATTTGAGTATAGTTAACACACAATGTTATATTAGTTTTAGGCACATAACATAGTTATTCCACATCTCCATACGTTATGATGTGCTTACAAGTATAACTATGCTTGCCATCATACAATGCTCTTATAGTATCATTGATTATATTCCATACACTGTATCTTTTATTCCTATCACTTATTCCATAACCAGATGTCTCTATGTCCCACTGTCATTTACCCATTTTGCCCATCTGCCCTCCCGCTTTCCCTCTGGTGTCCATCAGTTTGTTCTCTGTATTTATGAATCTGGTTCTGTTTTCTGTTTGTTCATTAATTTTTTTAGATTTCACATATGAGAAAGTGTTTGTTTTTCGCACTTTTTTCACTTAGCATGATACTCTCTAGGTCTAACCATGTTGTCACCAATGACAAGATCTCATCCTTTTTATGGCTGTATAATGTTCCATTTTATAAGAGAGTGTGTGTGTGTGTGTGTGTGTGTGTGTGTGTGTGTGTGTGTACCTCATCTTTATCCACTCGACTATCGATGGACACTTGGGTTACTTCTGTATCTTGGCTATTGTAAATAAGGCTGCAGTAAATGTGGGGGAACCTGTATTTTTTTTAATGTTTATTTATTTTTGAGAGAGAGACAGAGTGTGAGTGGGGGAGGGGCAGAGAGAGAGAGGGAGACACAGAATCCAAAACGGGCTTCAGGCTCTGAGCTGTCAGCACAGAACCTAATGGGGGGCTTAAACCCATGGACCACGAGATCATGACCTGAGCCAAAGTCAGATGCGAATCCAACTGGGCCACTTGGGTGCCCCTGGAACATCTATTTTTTGAATTCGTGTCTTCATTTTTATTGCTTAAATACCCAGTAGTAGAATTATTGGATCATGTGGTATTTTAATTTTTTGAGGTACCACCATGCCATACTTTTTCCACAATGGCTGTGCCAGTTTACATTACCACCATCAGTGCATGAGAGTTCCTTTATCTCCACATCCTTGCCAACAATTGTTATTTCTTGTCTTTTTTATTCTAGCCATTCTGACTGGTGTGAGGTGGTACCTCATTGGGGTTCTGATTTGCATTTCTCTGGTGATTAGGAATTTGAGCATCTTTTCATGTGTCTGTTGGCCATCTGTATGTCTTCTTGGAAAAATGTCTATTCAAGTCCTGTCTCCATTTTTTAAATTGGATTGTTTCTGTTTTTGGTGTTGAGTTGTAGAAGTTCTTTATATATTTTGGATATTAGCCCCTTATTAGATACATAATTCTCCCATTCAGTAAAGTTGCCTTTTTGTTTTGTTGATGGTTTCCTTATTTTGATGTGATCACAGTGGTTTATTTTTGTTTTCATTTCCCTTGCCTTAGGAGACATATCTAGAAAAATGCTGCTCCATCTGATGTCAAAGAAATTATTGCCTGTGTTTTTCCTAGGAGTTTTGTAGTTTCAGGTCTCACATTTAGGTCCTCTATTTTGAATTTATTTCTGTGTATGATGTTAGAAAGTGGTCCAGTTTCTGTCCTTTTGCATGTAGCTGTTGAGTTTCCCAGCATCATTTATTAAAAAGAGTCTTTTCCCCTTTGCATACTCTTACCTCCTTTGTCATAGATTAATTGACCACAGAATCATGGGTTTATTTCTGGGCTCTCTAGTCTGTTCCATTGATCAGCGTGTCTGTTTTGTGCCAGTACCATCCTATTTTGATTACTACAACTTTGTAGTATATCTTGAAATCTGAAATTGTGATGTCTCCAGCTTTGCTCTTCTTCTCAGGATTGCTTGGCTACAAGGTTTTTTGTGGTTCCATACATAAAATGGATTTAAAACATACTTTAAAAATATCAAAGAAAGCAGTATAGTTATATATATATATATATATATATATATATATATATATATATATATATGTTATACATTTCCTAATTGTGTCTTTTCATTTAACAACTTTCAGTTTTGAACTGCTATGTTATTTAATATAACAGAATTCTGTCAACATGAAGAGCAACAAGCTGCTGTTGTAGATGCAAGACGTATTATCTACAAAGTGAACTTACAAATAGAAGGTGACGAAGATGTAAAAACAAAACAGTATTGCTTGTCTTCATCTTTTGTGTATTCAAACATGTATACACCCCATACAGTTTCCTTTTATTCATTTATCCATTCATTTAAAAAAAAATTTTAATGTTTATTTGTGAGAGAGACAGAGTATGAGTGGGGGAAGAGCAGAGAGAGAGGGAGACACAGAATCGGAAGCAGGCTCCAGGCTCTGAGCTGTCGGCACAGAGCCTGACGTGGGGCTTGAACTCACAAACCGTGAGATCATGACTTGAGCCGAAGTCGGATGCTTACCAACTGAGCCACCCAGGCGCGCCTCCATTCATTTTAAAATGCATTTTTAGCGATTGGAATTGTGGCCCCCACAAAAGATATACCCACCCAGAACCTATCAATGTGGCCTTATTGGGAAAAGGTCTTTACAGATCATCTTGGATAATCTGTGTGGGTCCTAAATCTGATGACAGATGTCCTTTGAAACCACAGAAGAAAGCTGTGTGAACATGGAAGCAGACATTGGAGTTATTCAAATATAAACCAATGAATGCTGGGAGCCACCAGAAGCTGAAAGAGGCTCACAAGGATTCTCTCTCAGAGCGTTCAGAGGGAAACTTGATTTTAGACACCCGGTCTTTAGAACTGTGAAAAATAGTTTCTGTTGTTGTACCCAGTTTGTGGTAACTAGTTATGGCAGCCCTAGGAATCTAACACAGCATCTTTGAACATCTTTGATGTGCAAAGTGTATTGCTCAAAGGGGTAATCTCTGAACCAGATATCCTCTTGTCCTGGATAGAATCTTACCTGCATGAAACAGACATTTAATAATGTATATTCTTTTTTTCTCTCCTAAAAAAAGTTTTTTTTTATTTTTTTATCAAATTTTAATTTTATTTATTTATTTTTAATACAATTAATTGTCAAATTGGCTTCCATACAACACCCAGTGCTCATCCCTAGTGTCCTCCTAAATGCTCATCACCCACTTTCCCTTCTCCCCCATCCCCCATCAGACCTCATTTTGTTCTCTGTATTTAAGAGTCTTATGGTTTGCCTCCCTCCCTCTCTGTTTGTAAATATTTTTCCCCCTTCCCTTCTCCCATGGTCTTCTGTTAAGTTTCTCAAGATCCACATATGAGTGAAAACATATGATATCTGTCTTTCTCTGACTGGCTTATTTCACTTTGCTTAATACCTTCCAGTTCCATCCACATTTCTGCAAATGGAAAGATTTCATTCTTTCTCATTACCAAGTAGTATTCCATTGTATATATAAACCACATCTTCTTTATCCATTCATCAGTTGATGGACATTTATGCTCTTTCCATAATTTGGCTATTGTTGAAAGCACTGCTATAAGTGCTGCTATAAACATTGGGATACAAGTGCCCTTATGCATCAGCACTCTTGTACCCCTTGGGTAATTCCTAGCAGCGCCATTGCTGGATCATAGGGTAGTTCTATTTTTAATTTTTTGAAGAAACTCCACACTGTTTTCCAGAGCTATTGCACCAGTTTGCATTCCCACCAACAGTGCAAGAGGGTTCCCATTTCTCCACATCCTCGCCAACATCTATAGTTTCCTGATTTGTTCGTTTTAGCCACTCTGACCAGTGTGCATTGGTATCTCAGTGTGACTTTGATTTGTATTTTCCTGATGATGAGTGACATTGAGCATCATTTCATGTGTCTGTTGGCCATCTGGAAGTCTTCTCTGGAAAGGTGTCTATTCATGTCTTCTACCCATTTCTTCACTGGATTATTTGTTTTTTGGGTGTGGAGTTTGGCGAGTTCTTTGTAGATTTTGGGTACTAGCCCTTTATCCAGTATGTCATTTGCAAATATCTTTTCCCATTCCATGGGTTGCCTTTTAGTTTTGTTGATTGTTTCCTTTGCAGTGCAGAAGATTTTATCTTGATGAGGTCCCAATAGTTCATTTTTGCTTTTAATTCCCTTGCCTTTGGAGATGTGTCAAGTAAGAAATTGCTGTGGCTGAGGTCAGAGAGGTTTTTGCCTGCTTTCTCCTCTAGGGTTTTGATGGTTTCCTGTCTCACATTCAGGTCCTTCATCCATTTTGAGTTTATTTTTGTGAATGGTGTAAGAAAGTGGTCTAGTTTCATTCTTCCGCATATTGCTGTCCGGTTCTCCCAGCACCATTTGTTAAAGAGGCTGTCTTTTTTCCATTGGATATTCTTTCCTGCTTTGTCAAAGATTAGTTGGCCATACTTTTGTGGGTCTAATTCTGGGCTTTCTATTCTATTCCATTGATCTATGTGTCTTTTTTTTAATGTCAATTCTATACTGTCTTGATGATGACAGCTTCGTAGTAGAGGCTAAAGTCTGGGATTGTGATGACTCCCACTTTGGTTTTCTTCTTCAGTATTACTTTGGCTTTTGGGGGTCTTTTTTGGTTCCGTACAAATTTTAGGATTGTTTGTTTTAGCTTTGAGAAGAATGCCGGTGCAATTTTGATTGGGATTGCATTGAATGTGTAGATTGCTTTGGGTAGTATTGACATTTTAGCAATATTTATTTTTCTAATCTATGAGCATGGAATATTTTTCCATTTTTTTGTGTCTTTTTCAATTTCCTTCATAAGCTTTCTATAGTTTTCAGCATAGAGATCTTTTATATCTTTGGTTAGATTTATTCCTAAGTATTTTATGGTTCTTGGTGCAATAGTAAATGGGATCAATTTCTTTATTTCTCTTTCTGTTGTTTCATTATTGGTGTATAAAAATGAAACCAATTTCTGTACATTGATTTTGTACCCTGCAACTTTGCTGAATTCATGTATCAGTTCTAGCAGACTTTCGATGGAGCCTGTTGGGTTTTCCATGTAGAGTATCATGTCGTCTGCGAAAAGTGAAAGTTTGACTTCATCTTTGCCAATTTTGATGCCTTTGATTTCCTTTTGTTGTCTGATTGCTTATGCTAGGACTTCCAACACTGTGTTAAACAACAGTGGTGAGAGTGGACATCCCTGTCATGATCCTGATCTTAAGGGGAAAGCTCTGTTGAGGATGATATTAGCTGTGGGTTTTTCATAAATGGCTTTTATGATGTTTAAGTATGTTCCTTCTATCCCGACTTTCTTGAGGGTTTTTATTAAGTAAGGGTACTGAATTTTGTCAAATGTTTTTTCTGCATCGATTGACAGGATCATATGGTTCTTACCCTTTTTTTTTTTTTTATTATTATCAATGTGACATATCACATTGATTGATTTGTGAATATTGAACCAGCCCTGCAGCCCAGGAATGAATCGCACTTGATCATGGTGAATAATTTTTTTTATATGCTGTTGAATTCGATTTGCTAGTATCTTGTTGAGAATTTTTGCATCCATATTCATCAGGGATATTGGCCTGTAGTTCTACTTCTTTGTTGGGTCTCTCTCTGGTTTGGGAATCAAAGTAATTGTGGCTTCATAAGATGATTCTGGAAGTTTTCCTTCCATTTCTATTTTTTGGGACAGCTTGAGAAGGATAGATATTAACTCTGTTTCACATGTCTGATGGAATTCCCCAGGGAAGCCCTCTGGTCCAGGACTCTTATTTGTTGAGAGATTTTTGATAACTGATGCAGTTTCTTCACTGGTCTGTTCAAATTTTCTATTCCTTCCCGTTTGAGTTTTGGTAGTGTGTGGTGTTTAGAAATTTGTTCATTTCTTCCAGGCTGTCCGGTTTGTTGGCATATAATTTTTCATAGTATTCCCTGATAATTGTTTGTATTTCTGAGAGATTGGTTGCAATAATTTGATTTTCATTTGTGATTTTATCTATCTGGGTCCTCTCACTTTTCTTTTTGAGAAGCCTTGCTAGAGGTTTATCAATTTTGTTTATTTTTTCAAAAAACCAACTTGGTTTCAGTGATCTGCTCTAGTGTTTTTTTAGATTCTATATTATTTATTTCTGCTCTGATCTTTATTATTTCTCTTCTTCTGCTGGGTTTGGGGTATCTTTCTTGTTCTGCTTCTATTTCCTTTAGGTGTGCTGTTAGATTTGTATTTGGGTTTTTTCTTGTTTCTTGAGATAGGCCTGAATCGCAATGTATTTTCCTCTTAGGACTGCCTTTGCTGCATCCCAGAGGATTTGGATTGTTGTGTTTTCATTTTCATTTGTTTCCATATATTTTTTTTTCTCCTTTAATTGTTTGGTTGACCCCTTCAGTCTTTAGTAGAATGTTCTTTAACCTCCATGTATTTGGAGGTTTTCCAAACTTTTCCCTATGGTTGATTTCACATTTCATAGCATTGACCTGAAAGTTGCATGGTATGATCTCAATTCTTTTATATTTATTGAGGGCTGTTTTATGACCCAGTATGTGATCTTTCTTGGAGAATGTTCCATGTGTATTCGAGAAGAAAGTATATTCTGCTGCTTAAGGATGAAAAGTTCTAAATATATCTGTCAAGTCCATCTGGTCCAGTGTATCATTCAGGGCCATTGTTTCTTTGTTGATTTTTTGCTTGATGATCTGTCCATTGTTGTAAGTAGAGTATTAAAGTCCCCTGCAATTACCATATTCTTACCAATAAGATTGCTTATGTTCATGATTAATTGTTTTATATATTTGGGTGCTTTTGAATTCGGTGCATAGACATTTATAATTGTTAGCTCTTCCTGATGGATAGACCCTGTAATTATTATATTATGCCCTTCTTCATCTCTTGTTACAGCCTTTAATTTAAAATCTAGTTTTTCTGATATATGTATGGCTACTCCAGCTTTCATTTGATTTCCAGTAGTATGATAGATGGTTCTCCATTCCCTCGCTTTCAATCTGAAAGTGTCCTCAGGTCTAAAATGGGTCTCTTGTAGACAGCAAATAGATGGGTCTTGTTTTCTTAATCCATTCTTATACCCTATGTTTTTGGTTGGAGCATTTAGTCCATTTACATTCAGTGTTACTATTGAAAGATATGGGTTTAGGGGTGCCTGGGTAGCTCAGTCGGTTAAGCGTCCGACTTCAGCTCAGGTCATGATCTCGCGGTCCGTGAGTTCGAGCCCCGTGTTGGGCTCTGTGCTGACTGCTCAGAGCCTGGAGCCTGTTTTGGATTCTGTGTCTCCCTCTCTCTCTGACCCTCTCCCATTCATGCTCTGTCTCTTTCTGTCTCAAAAATAAGTAAACATTAAAAAAAAATTAAAAAAGAAAGATATAGGTTTAGAGTCATTGTGTTATCTGTAGGTTTCATGCTTATCATGATGTCTCTGGTCCTTTGTGGCCCTTGCAACATTTCACTCACAGAGTCCCCCTTAGGACCTCTGTAGGGCTGGTTTAGTGGTGATGAATTCCTTCAGTTTTTGTCTGGGAAAACCTTTGTCTCTCCTTTTATTCTGAATGATAGTCTTGCTGGATGAAGGATTCTTGGTTGCATATTTTTCCTGTTCAGCATATTGAAAACTTTCTGTCACTCCTTTCTGGCCTACCAAGTTTCAGTAGACAGATTTGCTACTAACCTTATGTGTCTACCTTGTATGTTAAGGCCTGTTTATCCATAGCTGTTTTCAGAATTCTCTCTTTATCTTTGTATTTTGCCAATTTAACCATAAGATGTTGTGCAGAAGATCGATTCAAGTTACATCTGAAGGGAGTTCTCTGTGCCTCTTAGATTTCAATGCCTGTTTCCTTCCCCAGATTGGGGAAGTTCTCAGATAGGATTTGTTCAAGTACAATTTTGTCCCCTTTCTCTCTCTTCTTCTTCTTCTGGAACTCCTATGATACAGATATTATTCCATTTCATTGAATCACTTAGTTCTCTAATTCTCTCCTCATGATCCAGAATTTTTTCTTTCTCTCTTTTCTCAGCTTTCTCTTTTTCCATAGTTTAATCTTCTAATTCACCTATTGTCCCCTTTGCCTCTTCAATCCGTGCTGTGACTGCCTCCATTTTTATTTTGCACCTCATTTATAGCATTTTTAAATTCATCATTACTATTTTTTGGTTCCTTGATCTCTACAGCAATAGATTTCTGCTATCTTCTATGCTTTTTTCAAGCCCAGTGTTTAATCTTGTGGCCATTTTTTTCTAAATTCTTGTTCAGTTATATTGCTTATATCTGTTTTGATCAATTCTTTAGCTGTAATTTCTTCCTGGTATTTCTTTTGAGAATTCTTCCCTTTCATCATTTTGGTTAGTTTTCTGTCCCGTATGTGTTTTAAAAGCTTATTATGTACTCTGCGCCCACGAGCACTGCTATATTAAAGGGGAATCATACACTGTCCATGGCCTGGCCCTTCAGGAGGTGTTTCTTGGAGAGTGTTACTTGCTTTCTGTTGTTGTGACTTTGGTTATTTTATGTGCCTACTCGTGATGTTTTGGACCTTCCACCAGGTGTGCTTTGATTTGTTGCTTGATATAGCCCTGGAAAGGAAAAAAAACAAACAGAAAACAAAAACATGCAAATACACACACCAAAAAAAAAAAAAAAAAAAAAAGAGAGAGAGAGAGAGAGAAAGGGAAAAAAACAAACCAAAAGAAAAAAACCAGAAACACCAGCTACAAGTAAAGAACAGGGTTGAGGTGCTGATGGAAGAGCACATACAAAGAGAGAAATGTCAGAGGCGGGGAAAAAGAAAAAATAAACATTGACCAGGCAGAGAGACTAAACGGCTTAATCCAGAGAGAGAAAGGAAAATAAAGAAGGAGGTGGGGGGAAAGAAACAAAGGTAAAGTTGCCCAGACAGAGAAACTATAGGGCTTAATTATTCCAGAGAGAGAGAAAGGAGAGTAAAGAAGGGGTTGTAGAACATGTATCAAGAGAATGTATTAAATATGTCTACTTAGACCAACAGCCAGAGTAACCAGACTAGAGGAGGGAAGAGATAAGAAGGAGAAAAGGAAGGAAGAATCTATCTATATAACAAGAATTATCCAAGAATTAAACCTGGCAATACAGCAGCGCTGGTCTGAAGAAGGGGCGGTCTATCCCGTACCCAGTTACCAGGCACAGAGGGCGTGGTTTGGTGTTGACGGTCCTGCCTCCACCGTGGGCACCTCCCCCACTTCCTCTGATCCCTGAGGCCCCACCTTGGTGCTAGTGGGGAGAAAAATGGTGCCCCCCCCCCCAGTCTCTCCTCCACAGACCTGGTGTCCAAAACCACTCTGTACTAGCCATCCTCACTGTACCCTGTGCGCAAATGAGGAGGTTTGTCTTGCTCCACCTACTCCCGTGTCCCGGCACTTGGCTGGGATTCAAACTTCCGCTCTGCACACCCTGGTACTGGGGAAACGCAGCTCTGCACCACCCGATATGTGATCCCTGGAAAGGCATTGTCCTGTCCCACAGTACTGCAGGGAGGGGATCGCTTTCTCCTACTGTGTACTGTGCCCCTGACCTGGCCACCAAGCCCGGGGCTGGCTCCCCTTCTCCCCAGGTGCGCGATCTGGGCAGCCGGCCTCAGTCCGGAGAAAGCCCGGGAATTAGAGATTGGATCTTTCTCTGTCCCTGTCCAAGGTATTCCTCGTGTGCAGGTACAGTCCTATGCTTCCCCAGCCGCTCTTTCTCTGCCCTTTGTCTCTCCGCAGAAGAGAATCCCTCCCCTCCGTTCGTTTTCTCTCTCCCAGTTCGCAGTCATGCACCTATGGCCCCTCAGGTTGTTTCAATGTATCCCTGGTGGTGACTCATTCTCTTTTCCTCCCAGACTCTTGGGGTTCAAAGTCCTTTGGCTTCAACCCTTCTTTGTTTGGGAGATGTGGGAAGTTCGGATCCCCCTACTTCTCCGGCCTGTTGGCCCCTCCAGCTTAAAAAAAAGTTTTTAATTGAAGTATAATTGATATACCATACAATATTCTATTTTTCTCAGGTGTATATCATAGTGATTTGATATTTATATATCAAATGTACATTATGAAGTGATTCCCCACACTAAGTCTAACTGCCATCTATCGCCATACAAAGTTCTTGCGATATTGATTATGTTCCCCATGTTGTACATTACATCCCCATGACTTACTTATCTTACAACTAGAAGTTTGCATATCTTAATACCCTTCATGTATTTTGCTTGCCCCACCCCAAACCCCTTCTCACTCTGGTAACCAATAGTTTGTTTAGTGTATCTATAAGTCTGTTTCTGCTTTTTATTTGTTTTGCTTTGTTTTCTAAATTCCACATGAGTGAAATTATACAGTGTTTTGCTTTCTTTGTCTGACTTAGTTCACTGCATATACCCTTGAGGTCTATCTGTGTTGTTGCAGATGGCAAGATTTCATTCTTCTTTATGACTGAGTAGTGTCCATTGTATATATGTACCACATCTTCTTTATCCATTCATCTGTCCATGGATACTTAGGTTGCTCCCAGATCTTGGCTATTGTAAATAATGCTGAAGTAAATATAGGGGTACATGTATCTCTTTGAACTGGTGTTTTTGGTTTTTTTTTGAAATATTGGATCATTTGGTAGTTCTGTGTTTTGTTTTTTTAGGAGCCTTCATATATTGTTTTCTTTTGTGGCTGCACAAGCTTACATTTCTACTGACAGTGTATAAGGGTTCCATTCTCCCCACATCATCACCAACACTTGTTATTTTTTGTCTTTTTGATAATAGCCAATCTGATAAGTATGCATGATATCTCACTGTGGTTTTGATTTTCATTTCTTTGAAAATTAGTGATGTTAAGCATCTTACCATGTACCTGCTGGCCATTCATATGTTCTTTAGACAAATGTCTATTTAAGTCCTATTCCTACTTTTTAATGCATGCAAATACATGTATAAATAGAGTTCTTTTGTTCCCTTCCATTCATTTACTCATTCATTTAAAAAGGCATTTTTAGTGGTTGGAATTGCCCCCACAAAAGATATATCCACCCAGAATGATATATCAGGGTTTTTTATGTTAAGTTGTATAAGTCCTTTATATATTTTGGATATTAACTTCTTATCAGATGTATAACTTATCCCATTCAGTAGGTTGCCTTTTTGTTTGTTGATGGTTTCCTTCACTGTGCAGAATGTTTTTAGTTTGATGTAATCAATCTTATTTGTTTATTTTAGTGTTTGTTGCCCTGGCCTGAGGAGATTCGTGCAGTACACACACACACACACACACACACACACACACACACACACATTGCTGAGACCAGTATCAAAGATCTTACTGCCTGTGTTTTCTTCTAGAGTATTATGATTTCAGGTTTTACAATCAAGTCTTTAATCCATTTTGAATTTATTTTTATATATGATATAAAGATAGTGGTTGGGTTTCATTCTTTTGCATGTAGCTGTCCAGTTTTCTTAATACCATGTTTCAGAGACTGTCTTTTCCCCATTGTATATTCTTGCTTCCTTTTCCAGAGATTAATTGACCATATATGCATGGGTTTATTTCTGGGCCCTTTATTCTATTTTTTTAAGTTTATTTATTTATTTTGAGAGAGAAATACAAAACACACATGTGCATGTGTGTACACATGTTCAGGGGTTAGAGAAAGAGGGAGAGAGAATCTCAAGCAGGCTCTGCACTGTCAGCATAGAGCCCAATATGGGTTTGATCCCATGAAACACAAACTCATGATGTGAGCTGAGATCAAGAGTCAGGTACTCAGTGTACTGAGCTACCCAGGTGCCCAACTTTATTCTATTCTATTGTTCTATATGTCTTTTTTCATGCCAGTACCATACTATTTTGATTACTATAGCTTTGTAATATAGTTTGAAATCAGAGAGCATGATACTTTCAGATTTATTCTTCTTTTTAAATATTGCTTTGGCTCTTCAGGATATTTTGTGGTTTATTCAAATTTTACAAATTTTATTTGTTCTAGATTTGTGAAAAATGCCTTTAGTGTTTTTATAAGAAATGCATTGAATCTGTAGCTGGATAGTATGGTTATTTCAACAAATTAATTCTTCTGGTCCGTGAACATGAAATATCTTTCCATTTATTTGTGTCATCTTCAATTTCTTTCATCATTGTCACAGTTTTCAGAGTATAGTTCCTTCACTTCATTAAATTCATTTTTAGGTATTTTATTTTGATACAATTATAAATGGGCTTGTTTCTTAATTTCTCTTTGCCTTATATATTTAGGTGCTTCTAGGTTTGGGTGCATAAATATTTATGAATGTTATATCCTCTTCTTGGATTGACTCCTTTCTCATTATGTACTGCTCTTTTTGTTGTTGTTGTTGTTGTTATACTCTGTTTTAAAGTCTGTTTTGTCTGATATGAATATTGCTACTCTTTCTTTTCATTTCCATTTGCATGGAATATCTTTTCCTTCCTTCAACTTTCAGTCTGTGTGTGTCTTTAAGTATAAAGTGAGCTACTTCTAGGCAGCATATAGATAGGTCTTGTTTTTTATTGATTCACCTGCCCTATGTCTTTTGATTGGAAGATTAGTCTATTTACATTTAAAGTAGTGATAGGTATAACTATATATATTTTAAATGAAGCTTAGGCCAAAAGTGATCTGGGATGAGAACAGAGGTTGGCAGTGGGGGTGTGAGGGTGGAGTCTCAGTTACTGAGAGCCTTCTGTTATGTATGAGCACATTGTAGAGTTACATGTACCTCAAAAATTTACCAAGACACCTAAGATGCTATGAGAAGATTCCTGGGAAATACTGTTCCTTAGCATTTTCTCCAGTCTTGAAGAGTGAGCAGGAATTTTCATGATGAAAGTTTGGAAAGCAGCTTGTATAGAAGATACCAAGCCGAGGGAATTGAAAGCATTAACGACACAAAAATGTGTCAATGTAAAACAGAAGTTTCAGCCTGGCATAAGGTGAGTCTGTAAATGTATTGGCTAAATCCAACTTGCAAGAAGTATGTACCCCTATTAAGGAGTTATGGCACTGAGTGAAGAGAGCCTAAGATGTTTGCTGGAATGTCAGAGGCTGGGGAGTTGGCAAGGGAAGACAGTGGAGAATTATAATTAGTAAAAGGTCATGATCCAAGTTAATTTTAGAAAATAACTATAGTGGGGATTTTCTCTTAGTACTAATTCATGTTTTTACACACATTTTCCTCTTTTTTCTTCCCCTATTCATGTGGATCAAGGCAGCTTCCTTCCCTTACGGAAGGTTTGGAACATGGTTTCCTGGCTTTTGTTTTCAAAGTCTTAAATCTGCTCAGAGAACAGGTTATGTCTCTTGGAAAATGAGAAATAAAAATAGATGAAAGACACATGATAGATAGATTGATTTCCCATGCTAAAATGAAGTTTTTCTTCCAGTTTGGGGAATTAGAATGAGGCTGATGATTTGGGAGCGATGCAGAAGAAATGAAACATATGTTTTATCTGTGATGTTGATGATGAAGGCTGCATGTGTGCTAGGAGGGGATATGTGAGAACTCTGGGTTTTTTGTGCTCAATTTTGCTGTGAACCTAAAATTGCTCTAAAAATCAAGTATTAAGTTTAAAAAAGTATTTATACTTTTTTGGACAAATAATAAACCACCCATTCTCCTTCCTTCCTATTACAGTTTAAGGAAATCAATTTATTTTCCCTTTAGAAAAAAATCAAATGCAGGACTTTCAGTTTCCTTATTCTTGGGTATTTGGGGGTATATAAAGATGATTTTGGAACCATTACATACATCCACCAGGCTTTTCAGAGGTAGCGAACCCATACAGAATGCTGTATTTTCCATTGTGAAAAATAAACAATTTTTACTGGAAGAACCATTTTAGCCATATAAGCAGTTTATTTGGAAATAGAACAATCAAGCCAGGATGGTTTTTAAGTTTGCTCCGGAGTTACTATCCTGGGTTAAATTTCTAGCTCTACCAATCATCAGACACAGATTCTTGGGCAAGTCTTTGTTACAATCTATTTTTTTTTTTATTTTCTTCATTTCTAAAATAGAGCTAATAGGAATACATATCCTTCATTGATTTATTTGCAGATTAAAGTGAGAAAATGTATGTAAAGCATGTAATATAATTCCTGGCATCAGAAACTCCTCAATAAAATATATTTTTGTGATGGAGAATATTGTCCAGTCACCAAATAACTGTCTTGGAAAAAAATTCAATCATTTATTGAACAAGAAATTAACTGAGTTTTGAAAATCCCAACTTATGGCTCTATCCATAATTTGTCCAGGGAAATGGAGCCTGAACAGAAAGCAGCTATATGAAATAGCTGGTCATATGAAACAGAATGTGAAGTTTGGGACTGCTGAAGCAGCTGGAATTTGCATATCAGGGTACCAGAAGTAAGAGAGCTTAGTAGAGAAGGAACCGCAGAAATCTACATAGATGTCCTCTTGACTTAGAATCTGTGCATGCATATGGTCAAACTCAGAGAAGCCTAGTAAGAAGCAGCTACTTTGGGAATGTGAGCTGAGTATAAATACCAGAAAATACACAGTGCTGGGAGACAGTCCACTTCAACAACCAGAACAGTCATAATTTAGGAGTAGCACTGCTCCAGCCCTAGCATAAGGGATACTCTGGAACACTTTAACAATCTTAAAACCAAGCCTCAGGAGAAACATGTGCAGCTGCCAGTAAATTAATTCTCTGCCAGAGTAAAGCCCAACATTCTTTATAGGAAGATAGATTCAGAATCTAAACAAAAGCATTCCATTGTCCAGCATAAAATTTAGCAATTACTAGGCACATGAAAAATGTGACCAAAATAGGAGGAAGGAAACAATAGAAAGACTCACAGATGATAGACATGTTGGAATTAACAAAGACTTCAGGCAGCTATTATAAATATAGTCAAAAGTTTAAGAACAAAGATGAATATATGAGTAAACAGGTGGAAGAAACTCAGCAAGTAAATGAGAGAGGAAACAAATGGAAACTGTAGAACTAAAAAATGCCTGAAATTTTTTTAATTGGGAGAATTGGGCTCTAAACGCAGTTTGTATACTGCAAAAGACAGGTAAATAAAAACTATGCATACTGAAACAGTGACAGAAAAAAGGCTGACAAAAAAAGTGAAAAGAGCTTCAGTGACCAGTTGAGTATTATAAAGTCATCCAACATATGAAGAAGAGAGAGCTGGGCAGGGAAGAAATATGTTAGAAGAAATAATAGTCAAAGAAGTGTTCAAATTTGATGGAGGATAACCCACAGAGAACATTGTCTATTACCAAATAACTAATGTCTCCAAGGACACTTATAATCATCTCCTCAGCAAGAGGTGAACATCTAAAAACTTAGTTTTGAAACTCCCAACTTCCCATTCTGGCCATGATGGAGGGATGAACCACAAGCAGGACAAACAAAGTAAACCACATCTGGGCATATTATAGCACAATTGCTTTAAACCAAATTAAAAATAAAATCTCAAAACATCCATAAGAAAAAGATATACTGCATGCTGGAAAGAAACAATAGAATATCCACTGGATTCTCAGAAATAATATAAGCCAGAAATAATGTAAACCAAAAAACAATGGAATGACAGGTTTTTAAATTTTTTTTAATTAATTTATTTTTAATTTACATCCAAGTTAGTTAGCATATAGTGCAACCATGATTATTCCTTAATGTCCCTTACCCATTTAGCCCATCCCCCCCACAACCCCTCCAGCAACCCTCAGTTCTCTAAATTTGAGTCCCTTATGTTTTGTCCCCCTCACTGTTTTTATATTATTTTTGCTTCCCTTCCCTTCTGTTCATCTGTTTTGTATCTTGAATTTCTCATATGAGTGTAGTCATATGATATTTGTCTTTCTCTAATTTCGCTTAGCATAATACCCTGTAGTTCCATTCACATAGTTGCAAATGGCAACATTTCATTCTGTTTGATTGCTGAGTAAAAAAACAAAAAACAAAAAAACAAAAAAAAGAACAAAAAACCACACACATACAAAAAGCACACCACATCTTTATCCATTCATCTGTTGATGGACATTTGGGCTCTTTCCATACTTTGGCTATTGTCAATAAGATTGTCATAAACTTTGGAGTGCATATGCCCCTTCAAAACAGCACACCTGTATCCCTTGGATAAACACCTAGTAGTGCAATTGCTTGGTGGTAGGGTAGTTCTATTTTTAATTTTTTGAGGAACCTCCACACTGTTTTCCAGAGTGGCTGCACCAGTTTTCATTCCCACCAGCAGTGCAAAAGAGATCCTCTTTCTCTGCATCCTCCCCAACATCTGTTGTTGCCTGAGTTGTTAATGTTAGTCTTTCTGACAGTTGTGTGGTGGTATCTCGTGCTTTTTATTTGTATTTGTATTTGATTTGTATTTCCCTGATGATGATGTCATCTGCAAAGAGTAAAAGTTTGACCTCCTCCTGGCCGATTTGGATGTCTTTTATTTCTTTATGTTTGATTGCTGAGGCTAAGACTTCCAATACTGTGTTGAATAACAGTGGTAAGAATGGACATCATGTTCATGACATGTCATGTTCCTGATCTGAGGGGGAAAGTTCTCAGTTTTTCTCCATTGAGGATGATATTAGTGGTGGGTCTTTCATATATGGCTTTTGTGATCTTGAGGTATGATCCTTCTATCCCTACTTTCTTGAGGATTTTTATCAAGAAAGGATGCTGTATTTTGTCAAGTGCTTTCTCTGCATCTATTGAGAGGATCATGTGGTTCTTATCCTTTCTTTTATTGATGTGAGTATCACATTGATTTGCAGATATTGAACCAGCCCTGCATCCCAGGTATAAATCCTATTTGGTCATGGTGAATAATTCTTTTAATATATTGTTGGATCTGGTTGGCTAGTATCTTGTTGAGGATTTTTGCATCCATGTTCATCAGAGTAATTGGTCTGTAGCTCTCCTTTTTAGTGGGGTCTTTGTCTGGTTTTGGAATCAAGGTAATGCTGGCTTCATAGAATGAGTTTGAAAGTTTTCATTCCATTTCTATTTTTTGGAACAGCTTTAAAAGAATAGGTGTTAACTCTTCTTTAAATGTTTGGTAGAATTCCCCTGGAAAGCCATCCAGCCCCGGACTCTTGTTTTTTGGGAGATTTTTTGATTACTAATTCGATTTCTTTACTGGTTATGGGTCTGTTCAAATTTTCTATTTCTTACTGTTTCAGTTTTGGTAGTGTATATTTTTCTAGGAATTTGTCCATTTCTTCCAGATTTCCCATTTTATTGGCATACAATTGCTCATAATATTCTCTTATTATTGTTTTTATTTCTGCTGTGTTGGTTGTGATCTCTCCTCTTTCATTCTTGATTTTATTTATTTGGGTCCTTTCCCTTCTTCTTTTTGATCAAACTGGGTAGGGGGTTATCAATTTTGTTAATTCTTTCAAAGAACCAGCTCTGGGTTTCATTGAACTGTTCTACAGTGGTCAATTTTGTCTTCTAAATCTATCTGTTTTTTGGTTTCGATAGCATTGATTTCTGCTCTAATCTTTATTATTTCCTGTTTTCTGCTGGTTTGGGTTTTTTTTTTTTTTAATTTTTTTTTAAATTTTTTTTTTTTATTTATTTTTGAGACAGAGAGAGACAGAGCACGAATGGGGGAGGGGCAGAGAGAGAGGGAGACACAGAATCGGAAGCAGGCTCCAGGCTCTGAGCCAGCATCAGCACAGAGCCCGACGCGGGGCTCGAACTCACGGACCGTGAGATCATGACCTGAGCTGAAGTCGGACGCTTAACCAACTGAGCCACCCAGGCGCCCCATGGTTTGGGGTTCTATTTGCTGTTCTTTCCCCAGATCTTTAAGGTATAAGGTTAGGTTGCGTATCTGAGCCCTTCCTTCCTTCTTTAGGAAGACCTGGATTGCTATATACTTCTCTCTTATGACTGCCTTTGCTGCATCCCAGAGGTTTTGGGCTGTGGTGTTATCATTTTCATTGGCTTCCATGTACTTTTTAATTTCCTCTTTAATTTCTTGGTTAGCCCATTAATTCTTTAGTGAGATTTTCTTTAGTCTCCAAGTGTTTATCTTTCCAAATTTTTTCTTGTGGTTGACTTCAAGTTTCATAGCATTGTGGTCTGAAAATATGCACAGTATGATCTCAATCTTTTGTACTTGTTGAAGGCTGATTTGTGTCCCAGTATGTGATCTATTCTGGAGAATGTTCTATGTACACTGGAGAAGAATGTATTCTGCTGCTTTAGGATGAAATGTTCTAAATATGTCTGTTTTTTAAATTTTTTTTAATGTTAATTTACTTTTGAGACAGAGCGCAAGCAAGGGAGGGGCAGAGAGAGAGGGAGACACAGAATCCAAAACAGGCTCCAGGCTCTGAGCTGTCAGCACAGAGCCTGATGCGGGGCTTGAACCCACAAGCTGTGAGATCATGACCTGAGCTTAAGTCGGACGCTCAACTGACTGAGCCAGCCAGGCACCCCCTGAATATATCTGTTAAGTGCATCCAGTTCCAGTGTGTCATTCAAAGCTATTGTTTCCTCGTTAATTTTCTATTTAGATCTATCCATTGTTATAAGTGGGGTGTTGAAGTCCCCTACTATTATGGTATTATTATCAATGAGTTTATGTTTGTGATTAACTGATTTATGTATTTGGGTTCTTTCACGTTTGGAGCATAAATGCTTTCAATTATTAGGTCTCTTGGTGGATAGACCCCTTACGTATGATATAATGCCCTTCTTTATCTCTTTTTACAGTATTTATTTTAAAATCTAGATTGCCTGATATAAGTATGGCTATTCGGCTTTCTGTTGGCGATCATTAGCATGATAGATAGTTCTCCATCCCCTTATTTTCAATCTGAAGGTGTCTTTAGGTCTAAAATGGGTCTCTTGTAAACAGCATATAAATGGATCTTGTTTTCTTATCCATTCTGTTACCCCGTGTCTTTTGATTGGAACATTTAGTCCATTGACGTTTACAGCAACTACTGAAAGATATGAATTTATTGCCATTATGTCTCCTGTAGAGTTGGGGTTTCTGGTGGTGTTCCCTGGTCCTTGCTAGTCTTTGTTGCTTTTGATCTTTTTGTGTTTTTGTTTTGTTTTTTTCATCTTTTCTCCCCTCAGAGAGTCCCCCTTAAAATTTTTTGCAGAGCTGCTTTAATGGTCACGAACTCCTTTAATTTTTGTTTGGGAAGCTTCTTATCTCCTTCTAGTTTTAATGACAGCCTTGCTGGATAAAGAATTCTTGGCTGCATATTTTTCCAATTCAGCACATTAAATATATCCTGCCACTCCTTTCTTGCCTGCCAGGTTTCTGTGGATTGGTCTGCTGTGAACCTAATCTTTCTTCTCTTGTAGGTTAAGGACTTTTTTCCTCTGGCTGCTTTCATAATTCTTTCCTTGCCTGAGTATTTTTTGAATTTGACTATGATATGCCTTGTTGATGGTCAGTTTTTGTTGACCTAATGGGAGTTCTCTGTGCTTCTGGGATTTTGATGTCTGTGTCTTTCCCTAGGTTAGGAAAATTTTCTGCTATGATTTGCTCATGTAAACCTTATACCCCTTTATCTCTCTCTTCGTCTTCTGGGACCCCTATGATTCTGATGTTATTCCTTTTTAATGAGTCACTGAGCTCTTTAATTCTCATTTTGTGCTCTTTTGCCATAGTCTCCCTCTTTTTTTCTGCTTCATTATTCTCTATAAGTTTGTCCTCTGTATCGCTGATTTGTTGCTCCACTTCTGCTGTGGCATCCATTTGAGATTGCAGCTCAGCTATAGCGTTTTTTAATTTCATCCTGACTAGCTTTTAGTTCTTCTTCTCCACAGAAAGGGATTCTAATCTATTTTCAACCCCAGCTATTATTCTTATTATCGTGATTCTAAATTCTGGTTCAAACATCTTGCTTGTATCTTTGTTGATTAAGTCCCTCACTGTCATTTCTTCCTGTTATTTCTTTTGGGGTGAATTCCTTCATTTCATCATTTTGAAGGAAGGAAAGGAATTAATAAAGTAAAAAAAATAAAAATTAAAAAATTAAGAACAACGCAAAAAAATAAAATAAAGGATGGTAGGTCCTAGGTGTGTTTGGTCTGGTTGTTGAAAGAAGCTTGATAGATTAGAGGAAAAGGGAAAGATAAGAAAAGGGAAAAAAAAAAGGAAAACATTTGAAATTTTGAAAAAATGGATACAATAAAATAGAATAAAATGAAATGATGGAAGTAAAATAGAATTTTTAAAAATTACAAAAAAGTAAAAATAGAGTAGAAAAATTTAAAGGAAAATCTTTTTAATAAAAATGGATAATGAAAATAAATGTTCTTTCTGTATTCAAGAATAAGACAAGAAAAAGAAAAAAAAATGAATAGATGGACCAACAAACAGATTGAAATATGATTGAAATTACATCAGTTTCCCCTAGAAGTCAAACTATGAAGTACTTTATAGTCCATAAACTGTGTAGGCAGAGAGACTTGTGGTGTTCCTCAAGAGCACGGTTGGCCCAGTTGGACGGGGCTTAGTGTAACAACTCTGTTCTCCACTAGATTGTGCTGCTTAGCTTACTGGGGTGGATTGGTGTGGCACTTGTAGGCATGTATGCACATGTGTGGGAGGGGTGAAAATGGCATCACCCAGCTACCCAGTCTCTAGTAGCAGAACCCTGGGCTCTCCCTAACCTGCAATCAAGCACCCCTCCTTTGTCTCTGACTTCCGTCCATTCTCTGCTTCTACACTGTCTGTGACCAAGCTGTCAGTCTGCTAGGCAGCTCCTCCCTCCAGAGTTTTATCTCAGATGTGGCTGTTTACCAACCCCTCACATCTGAGGGACTGCAGCTTTGACCCATTCTGACCCTCTGGGGAAGGGTCTTGCTGAGAAATGGCCAAGTGCTGGCCACCCCCAGGAACGTTTACAAGACCATGCTGCTACTGATTCCCAGAGACTGTAGCTGGGCACCAGCCCACCCCAGAAAAACTTCACACAGTGGTGTAACAGCAGCAGTTCAGGGATTATGGCAAATCACAACACACGTCTGGTGCCCAGCTTCCCCCTTAACATCCTTGCTCCAACACCAGTGAATGTGGCAGTTCTACGGAATCCACTGGGACCTTTGCCTGTGGGGTGGTTGCACTGCCTCTACCAAATGTCCTCCCAGCAGGGGAACCGCCTCTGTTTGTCTGATCTTGGGGATTTGCCCTTCCCACCAGAGCACTGCCAGGTGGCAAGCTGCCGAGTTTCAGACTCTTGCACTCCCCTGTTTATGGAGTCTTAATGGAATTTAAATCCTCTCCTTTCTCCTTTCTCCTTTTCTTGTTTCAGTCCCTCATAGCTGTTTCTACTTTTCCTTTTTCTCTCTGGCTGCTTTGGAGGGGAGGTGCTTTTCCCATATTCACCCCCCATCTTCATCCTCTGTCTGTAAGCAGAAACAGCTCCCTGCCCTCTGTGCCTTCTCTCTCCTCCAGTTCACCTCTCCACGTGACTTAACTGCCAAGTTCTGTGGTTCAGGTTGTGCAGATTGTTGTGTTAATCCTCAAATCAGTTTTCTAGGTATGCAAGATGGTTTAGTGTTGGTCTGGATGCATTTCAGGGATGAGGGATGCAAAAAAAATTTCCATGCTATTCTGCCATCTTGGCCCTCTCAGTTTTTGTTTTTGTTTTTTTTAATTTTTATAACCTCTTATTTATTTACCTAGAATTCTAAAATTTAAAAATATTATATTTCTTAACCCTTTGAACAATTGTATGAGTGAGACACAACACGCTAGACTGTATTAGCCCCATTTTGCAGGCAAGAATGGAAATATTACTCCTGTGTTTAGTATAAAACAGATCTGGGATAGAAACCCTGTGCTTCCATACTCACAACTGCTTATTTCTGTTGAGATTAAGAGTCAGTCACTTAACCAACAGGGCCACCCAGGTGCCCCCAAGATCACTGTTTTAAATAGAGTCACAAATATTAGAATATTGAATAATAAAACAAAATGTAATTTGAGTTTCCAAATTAATTTATCCTATCCTTTTAATACATATTACTTTGCTAATAAGTGTAATTTTTTATTTATAAAGCAGAAGTACCAAGTGGAAATATACTCTCCTCATCTGTCTGAGGAGATGTACCCCAGATGTACATTTTCTCTTTAATCTTTTCCAAATCAGTTTTTCTCTCCACCTCATCAAAATGTGTCTGTCAGTCAAGGTTAAAGAAAAACAGCATAGATCTATATTTAGATGAGAGACTTAAAAGAGGTACTTGCAATAACCTATTATAATTACTATTGTTACAAGTGGTTTTGTTGGATTATAGAGGGTGACCTTCTTGAAGTGTTTTTCAAACATGAATCAAATTCAAAACATGTTTTCTCCCAACTTGTATATCTTAACTCCCTTAAATACATGAGCATTTTAAGTGCAATATGAAGCCTTTCATGTTTATATTCAAATGCATATTTTCTCCTAAGCTTTCCCCCTTAAGGAAGTAATGGTAAAAAGATCAAAGTTCTAGTAAGATTATTTAATTCAGAGTTGTAACTTGGTCAGATCTCATTTTAAAACAGATTTTTCCCTAGAGGTTTATTTACGTTCTCCTGCCTCTCTATTCTATATTGTCCTTCAAGATTATATTAATCTATCAAAGAAAGATTATATTAATCTATCAATATTGCAGATTTTTAAGTAAAGAACTTTAATAGACTTTGATGAAAATATATCAGGTTTAATAATTTAAGAGTGTACCTAAAATATGTTCCACATATAGAATGGAAGGTTTTTGCCTTAGCAAAATATTTCAAGTAGCCATATTCTCCATTTTGTCTTACCTAGAAATGGAAGAGCAATAAGTTGTCTATAATTGATAGTCTCGGCATCATCCTTGCTCTATTACCATCTGGTTTTGACCAATGGGAGGCAGCATATCAGGACATCAAATGGTGAGAGGAGAGGTCAGGGTATTAATCTGTCCCTCTCCCCGCCCCATGTCTTGCTGTTATTGCCAAAACCTACCAGGCAGCCCCTGGTCAGAGAGCCTCAGACAGTTTAATCTCTTCCCAGGTTCAGCAACACTATTCCCTCCTGTGGACCCTTCAAGTCCATGAGTGGTAACAATTTCTCACTGTTGCAAAAACGTGACTACCTCACCATCTCTGTATTTTACCCATGCCCCTACCTCTGTAAAAAAATCTTTTCATTAAGGGGCACCTGGGTGACTCAGTCAGTTAAGCATTTGACTCTTGATTTCGGCTCAGGTCATGATCTCATGGTTTGTGGGAGCAAGCCCCACGTCAGGCTGCATGCTGACAGTGCAGAGCCTGTTTGGGATTTTCTCTCTCCCTATCTCTGCTCCTCCCTCTCTGCCCCTCCCCTGCATGCTCTTATTCTCTCAAAATAAATAAATAAACTTTAAAAAAATCTTTTCATTATTTTCAGTTACATCTTTTTAAGGGTGCCATCTGTTTCCTCCTTGACCACAGACTGACAAAGTATGGTAGTAGGCATAATCCCAGGAAAGATTTGAGGGGTGCATCACAATGCCTCTATGATGTCTTTTTTAAAAATTCCTTATTTCATGTAGCTGTAAGAAAAACATTGCTAAGGATCCTACCCAAGACCTGACTGTATAGGCTGCAGAGTTGTAAAAACAGTTATATAAGCAATTTTATCAAATGATACTAGGTTAGGGCCTTGGCTGGGAAGAAGTGGAACTCTGAAACAGAATGGGAACATTTGGGCAGAAACAGACCATACCGAGAACTCAGAAACCCGATCTCTCTGAATCTTCCTTACCAACTGAAGCAGATTTTCACTCTTTATGGGAACAGACCTCCCCTGCATAAAATAATTCAAAGAATTTAATGATAGCTTTTTCTTTCAAGAAGGGGTACTGATTCTCTTCAGGGTCCTCCTACTACCTGCTTTGCTTCCAGATCCATAGTAGAAACCAGTGTAGTCCAGGTAGAGAAGATCTTCTCCCAGAGGAGATAGCACAGACACTAAAGAAATCATAGGGTGTTTTGTAGGAAATTTGTAGGGTCTACTAATTTGTGGTGGCAATTCCCGAGACCTTGCATAGAAATGGATTCCTAGGGTTTTAGAACAAGGAGAACGAAATATACATTGGATTGAACCAAATTTATCAATATGGATGCACACATCTGAGATTTGGAATTTAATGTGTTGCTTCAAGCATTTGGCAATGATGCCTGTAGTTTTATGTTTTTAAATTAAACTTTGACTCAATGGCTATAGATAATATGGCTGAGATGCCAGAATTTCTCTGACATACTTTAGAGAAAGGAGTGTAAGACTTAAAGATATGAGAATATTGGAAGCTACCTATTATGTTCAATCTGCTCACCACTCTCTAATGATATTGTCCAGAAGGTTTAGGAGACCCTTCTGCACCAAGACCTTCATTAGTGAAGGTAGCACTAGCATATTTGAAGAGCAGGAGGTCTGGTTTGCCACTAGGACTGGAAGATATCAAATGCCTGGCACACGAGGCAACTATGTAACCTGATCTTCCTGTCATGAACTGATGTTATCTGCTCCAGAAAACATAAAGTTGGATTTGTAGAACATTGTCCTCTTATTACATGGAAATGGTATATGAGACCAGGTGTACATAAAGAACAAAGAAATTCCATAAGCAGGTGGCTCAGGATCTCAGTAGGCTCTGGTAACAAAACACTCTCCCTTGGAGCCTTCAGACCTAAGAATGACAATGATGTCCCACTATTGCTAGTCCCTGGATACCTCACCATCCTTTTGGGATCCTTAGCCCTGCTTGTACCTTTGTAGGTAATTTCTTTACTACATTCTCTTCAGTTAAATTCTTTTGAGTGAGTATATCTGCTACTTGCTGGGACTCTGATCGAGTCACTGCACAAAATACATACATAAGCATGAGCATGTGAGTTCTCATGCACAGTCACACACACACACACACACACACACACACACACACACACACACACACAGTATTCCCCTTATCCAAGATTATTTATGCCACAGGAAGGAAAGGAGCTGGATGAGTTGAGAGAAATAATGTGCTCTTGTGGGAAGGAGATGATCTCTGGAATTACATATTCTAAAATCTAACACCCAGAGTCATTATTTGACTTTGGGTAAATTCCTTTCCTGTTTATACCTCAACTTATTAATCTGTAATGAAGAAAATAATAGTATCTCATTAAGTCATTGAGCTGATTAAATTAAACAATGTGTAATAATATATAAGGCACCTAGAATACTGTGTATGTAATAAATTTTATTTCATTACCTGTAGAAGAACAGTAGAGGATCATTTACCCAGGGATCTAAACACTGGAAACATTCAAACTATGGAATCTTTGTCAAAGCATTTGCTTTATGATCACTCATTTTTAAAAAAAAATTACAGCAGTCTAATAACTGAAGAAGTTGCTATGGCACATCTCTCATGGTAATGGTGAATTTCTACCAGCCTGCAAAGGGCCATCCAGTATTACAATCCATGCTATCCTCACAGTATGGTGGAAATCACAGTGGATGAAGTCAGTGATATCTTGGTTACCTGGCTATAAAGCATGACATATGAGAGAGTTTATAAAGAATATGTTTGTTCTTTTACATGTTTTACCAAGTCATTTTTTGATCATTCTTCTTGTAGTTAAAATATGAAAATTGTGGCAATAACTAATTGGGAAGAGGTGGGTCCTTGACACTCCAGATAAACAAGTTTCTACCTCGTGTGCTTTGCAATTGGCTGGCTGCTGATAAAATCTATACTCACTTTGAAGTATGTAGAGGATTATTTACCCCCTAAAGAACCACAAAGGCCCAATAAGATAATTACATTTTTATTTAATTTAGTTTAGCTCTTGCCTGACACTACAAAAGGGGAAAATAAAATAAAGCCAAGGGAAAAGTTAGTGTATTTAAAAATCGAAGTCATAAATTACTCTGCACTTACTAACATTGGGCCCTAAGTATTTCTCTAAACTTTCTGATAGCTGAAAAGAGAGAGAAGCATTACTGGTTACAGGATTCACAAAGTGGATAGGTTTAAAATAAATCAGTTGTGCAGGAGGCATAGCGTTTCCCGTTAATGAAAACTGAGAGCAATTTGTCTATGAATCAACATAAGGTGGACTACAGGAAATTTTATCTTTCACAGCATTCCTTACAATAATTATGAGAGTGAGTTTCATCTCATGTAATTATTGCATGTAACTTTCCTATATACATTCAGTAAGTTATTCTATGAAGGTCAAATGATATAGTCAGTGTTCATAGGGTATGTGTGGTCTTGTTTGGTAGTAGAACAAAATTAGAACACCTAGAAAAAAGTAATGTAATACATATCCACCCTTAAGAATTAGCAAAGAATTCAAGTTAGTATTCTTTTTAAAAAAAATTTTATTTATTTTGTGAGAGAGAGGCAGACAAAGAAGGGGAGAGAGAATCCCAAGCAGGCTCTGCGTGGTCAGCACAGAGCCCAACGCTGGGCTCAACCTCACAAACTGTGAGATCACAACCTGAGCAGCAGTCAAGTCAGACACTCAACCAACGTGCCCAAGTGCGCTACCCAGGTGCCCCTCAAGTTAGTATTCTTATGATCTAATTTAATAACCTAGAGGGCTAGAGATTTGATGTTGCTGAACTAAGCCATATGCTTTGATTATCAATTAAATGGTGGCAAATAGATTTTCCAGCATCTCTGAATGTTAAGCCCAAACCAAGGCATGTGGTTGACTAACTGCCATCCTGCCTTCATAAGAGATCAACTGAGGATTTATAAGAAAGAGACAAATTCAACACAACAAATCTTTCTATTTGAATTTCCATTCAATTTCCATTTGAATTTCTACAAATATCCTGTTGCTCTTTCCCTTTATTTCTAACTTACACCTTTTAAGAAGCTTTTTGAGTAGAGGCTGAACTGACACAGTAGGCTTCCAGAATATGCATGTTTCCTTTCTTCTTTATTCTGACATTAATTAATCACGCATTATAAACCAAACACTGTGTTGAGTAGTGGGAATACAATGATGAGGAAGACATAATTAGTGCCCCAAAAAACCTGGTTAGACAGACAGACATGTAAATAGCTATTCCATTATAGTCTATGATACTACACCAGCCAACAAAAGAACACTTTTCTTGCAAAAGAAATTCAGAGGAAACTTCATAGAAAAGATGACTAAGATGAATTTTGAAAGATAGGTGAGAGTTTGCTGAGTGAAGAGGTAGAGGGAGTACAGAGTACAGAAAATAACCCATGGAAAAGCACAAAGTGAGAACACAGTTCTTCAAATACAGAACATATCCTGTGGAAAGGCACAAAATTGAGGAATGCATGGCCGGAGCTCCTGGGTGACTCAGTCAGTTAAGCGTCTGACTTCAGCTCCGGTCATGATCTCGCAGTTCGTTAGTTCAAGCCACGCACTGGGCTCTGTGCTGACAGCTCAGAGCCTAGAGCCTGATTCAGATTCTGTGTCTCCCTCTCTGTCTGCCTCTTGCCTGCTCATGCTCTGTCTGTCAAAAATAAACAAACATTAAATTTTTTTTTTAATTTAAAAAAAATGCATGGTAAATTTGGGCAATAGCAGGTAATTCAGCAAAGAAGATATATAAGGACAGGTAAGGAAAGACTAAGGACTGAGCGTTGCCTCCAGCCAACAGCCAGCAAGGAACTAAGACCTTCAGAGCAACAACCTGTGAGGGGCTGAATGCTACCACACAAGCACACGAGTGAGATTGGAAGTAGATCCTTCCCCAGTTCAGACTTGATGTGACTGCTGCATACCTTTGTCATGATGTGTGAGACCCCCAACCTAAAGCAGAGGACTCAGCTCAGGCAAGCCCAGGTTCCTGACCAACAGAAACTATAAGATAATATTTTTGTTGTGAGCCTGTACATTTGGGGTGATTTGTTATTCAGCAATAGATAATATTAGAGGTTTTAAATTTCTGCTTCTAAAGTCTAAAGGCACCTTCAAATAATAAAACATCCCATGTTCTGAAATATTTTCTGTAGTGGCAACAAAATAAATACATGTTTAGGATGGTCAAGGACAGAGTAGGAAATGGAAGAGAAATTTAAAGTAGGGGTGCCTGGGTGGCTCAGTCAGTTAAGCGTCCGACTTTGGCTCAGGTCACAGTCTCGTGGTCTGTGAGTTCAAGCCCCATGTCAGGCTCTGTGCTGACAGCTCAGAGCCTGGAGCCTGCTTCGATTCTGTGTCTCCCTCTCCCTCTGCCCCTCCCCAGCTCATGCTCTGTCTCTCTTTCTCTCAAAAAATAAATAGACATTAAAAGAGTTAAAGGAAAAGTGGGTGGTACAAATCGGTAATCTCACCTTTGTGGGAACCAATTTAGGATGTAAAATAAGGCATAGGAACAAAAGAGTAAAGGAGAAAAATAGGATGGTTTTGAACAAAAGAAATGTAGGCATGATGGGACCAAACCCTCCCTAGCATTAAGCTAGGTACTTAATGCTTTTTGAAGGAAGGGCTGAATGAGTAATGCTTACCACATACCAGGTGAGACTTCACAATGCATGCAGCAATAGTAAATTGTGATGTAGAAGCAAGTCAATGCTCAAGATAGCATAGTGCCTTTCTGTTGGAATAGAGCATTGGATCAAGTTCTTTAGTGCCTTCGTTCTACTAAACCACAAGATCTTTTAGTGCAACAGTAACAATACATCAATTCTTTCAATTTTAATAGAATATATAGGGCATTTAGTATATCTTCACATTGCATACAGTGATGATTCCTTTCTATCTCTTATTTCTTAGTCTGAATAATATTGGTAATATTTCTTGTTTTTATTTCCTTTTATTCCAGTTTTATTGAGAAATAATTCACATATATCACTGTATATGTTTAAGGTGTACAGCATGATGGTTTGATTTACAGTTATTGTGAAATGATTACCACAGTAGGTTTAGTTAACAACTATCATATCATATAGATGCAACAAAAAGAAAAAAAATTATCCATATGATGAGAACTCTTGAAATCTACTCTCTTAACAACTTTCCTGTATGTCATACGGTAGTGTTAGCTGTAGCCATCATGTTGTATATCACATCCCTAGTATTTATTTATCTCATAACTGGAAGGAAAAACTTTTGACCTTTTGACCACCTTCCTCCAGTTCACCCTCCTCTTGCCTCTTGGCTCTGGTAACCACACATCTAATCTCTTTTTCTGTGTTTGCTATTTTGTTCTGTTTTTGAGATTCCACAAAAGCAAGATCATGTAGCATTTGTTTTTCTCTGACTTATTTCACTTAGTGTAATGTCTTCAAGGTGCATCTGTATAATTGCAGATGGTAGAGTTTCGTTGTTTTTTATGGCTGAATAGCATTCCATTGTATATATATGCCACAGCTTCTTCATCCATTTATCAAGGTAATGTTCTTAAAAATGTTAAATACAGAGGTGAAGAGTTCAAGGGAGCCAAATTAGACTTGAATCAAAAACTCCTTGATTTAGTCCTCCATGCTGTCTGTACTTTTACAAGGAAAAGGGCAGAATATTGGACTGAAATCTTGGCTTCATTATATTTTCACTACTTAAAGGGACCCTTTTAGTCTCCCTTTTTGAGTATTACATATCTTTATGATTCATGTTATAGTTTGTGACACTGGGTATAGGAAAAATTGCCTACTAGCAATAGAGCTAATGCTCCTGGAAAGAAAATAGCCACTCTTTGGTTCTTTTTTAAGGTTATATGATTCACTGTTGTGCTTCTGCCAGAAAAAGGAAGCCAGTTCATATCTGGCTTTAAGAAAATTAAGTTTTAGGAGGGAAGATGGCGGCGTAGGAGGACCCTGGGCTCACCTCGTCCTGCTGATCGCTTAGATTCCACCCACATCTGCCTAAATAACCCAGAAACCCGCCGGAAGACTAGCAGAATGGACTCTCTGGAGCCAAGCATAGACAAGAGGCCCACGGAAGAGGATAGAAAGGGCAGAGAGGTGGTGCATGCTACACAGACTGGCGGGAGGGAGCCGGGGTGGTGGAGGGGCAGCCTGCCCGGCAAGGCAGAGCCCCCAAAGTCTGGCTTGCAAAAGTGGAGGCACTGGACTGTGTGAGTTCTGACAGCCAGCAGGACTCAACATCTGTAATTTTAAAAGTCAACAGCTCTGCTCTTGGAGAGCAGGGGGGGCAAGAGGATACCAGGAGGGAGAGTTGTTGAGTCCCTGAAGGACAGAGCTCGGTGGGGGAACAAAGGCTCTGGCAAGAGCCATTTCCTCTCCCATCCCCCAGTAGAAATTCCAAAGGGAACCAGCTCCCATCACCAATCTTGCTTGTACTGCGCAAACGCCCAATGCTGTGCTTCTGTGGATCCATCCCTCTGACAGGCTTCCCTCCCTGTGCTGCGGGGCCCCTCCCACAGGGGACCACCCACGGCAAAGCTAGCTAAGCTTGCCCTTCCCACCCCTGGGCACCTTGCGGATCCACCCCTCTAATATGCCTTTGGCCAAATCCCATCAAAGCAGCACCACAAGCCTGGCAGTGTGCAAGTAGCACAGACAGGGGCCACACCACTCCACAGTGACTCCTTTCCCTGGGAGACAGGAAGATAAGGTACACAGCAGTCTGACTATGGCCCCAGTGGTGGGCTGGGGGCAGACATCGGGGCTGACTGTGGCCCTGCCCACCAGCACAAGTTTCTCCAGACAGCACATGGGAAGTGCCCTGCAGTGTGGAGCTACTGCAGGGACTAGTCAAAATGACAAAATGGAAGAATTCTCCTCAAAAGAAACTCCAGGAAGTAGCGACAGCTAACGAACTGATCAAAGCGAATTTAAGCAATATAACAGAATAAGAATTTAGAATAATAGTCATAAAATTAATCGCTGGGCTTGAAAAAAGCATAGAGGACAGCAGAGAATCTATTGGTACAGAGATCAAGGGACTAAAAAATAGTCATGAGGAATTTAAAAATGCTATAAATGAGCTGCAAAATAAAATGGAGGCGGCCATAGCACAGATTGAAGAGTCAGAGGAGAGAATACATGAATTAGAAGATAAAATTATGGAAAAAGAGGAAGCTGAGAAAAACAGAGATAAAAAAAATCCAGAAGTATGAGGGGAGAATTAGAGAACTAAGTGATACTATGAAACACAATTAAATACGCATATTTGGGATTCCAGAGGAGGAGGAGATAGAGAAAGGTGCCGAAGGTGTACTTGAACAAATCATAGCTGAGAACTTCCCTGATCTGGGGAAGGAAACAGGCATTGAAATCCAGCAGGCACAGAGAACTCCCTTCAGATATACCTTGAATCAATCTTCTGTATGACATCATAGTGAAACTGGCAAAATACAAGGATAAAGAGAGAATTCTGAAAGCAGCTAGGGATAAACGGGCTGTAACATACAAAGGTAGACACATAAGGGTAGTAGCAGACCTATCTACTGAAACTTGGCAGGCCAGAAAGGAATAAAAGGAAATCTTCAAGGTGACAAACAGAAAAAATATGCAGCCAAGAATCCTTTATCCAGCAAGTCTGTCATTCAGAATTGAAGGAGAAATAAACGTCTTCCCAAACAAAAACTGAAGGAATTCATCACCACTAAACCAGCCCTACAAGAGATCCTAAGGGAGATTCTGTGAGTGAAATGTTGCAAGGACCACAAAGGACCAGAGACACCACTACAAGCATGAAACCTACAGGTATCACAATGACTCTAAACCCATATCTTTCAATAATAACACTGAATGTAAAAGGACTAAATGCTCCAACCAAAAGACATAGGGTATCAGAATTGATTAAAAAAAAAAAAAAAAAAAAAAAGACCCATCTATTTGCTGTCTACAAGAGACTCATTTTAGACCTGAGGACACCTTCAGATTGAAAGTGAGGGGAAGGAGAACTATCTATCATGCTACTGGAAGTCAAAAGAAAGCTGGAGTAGCCAGAGTTATATCAGACAAACTAGACTTTAAGTTAAAGGCTGTAACAAGAGGTGAAGAAGGGCACTATATAATAATTACAGGGTCTATCCATCAGGAAGACCTAACAATTATAAATGTCTTTGCGCCGAATATGGGAGCCCCCAAACATATAAAACAATCACAAACATAAGCAACCTTATTGATAACAATGTGGTAATTGCAGGAGACTTTAATACTCCACTTACAACAATGGATAGAACATCTAGACAGAAAATAAATAAAGAAACAAGGGCCCTGAATAATACATTGGATCAGATGGAGTTGACAGATATATTTAGAACTCTGCATCCCAAAGCAACAGAATATACTTTCTTCTCGAGTGCACATGGAACCTTCTCCAAGATAGATCACATACTGGGTCACAAAACAGCCCTTCATAAGTGTACAAGAATTGAGATCATACCATGCATACTTTCAGACCACAAAGCTATGAAGCTTGAAATCAACCACAGGAAAAAGTCTGGAAAACCTCCAAAAGCATGGAGGTTAAAGAACACCCTACTAAAGAATGAATGGGTCAACCAAGCAATTAGAGAAGAAACTTAAAAATATATGGAAACAAATGAAAATGAAAATACAACAATCCAAATGTTTTGGGATGCAACGAAGGCACTCCTGAGAGGAAAATACATTGCAATCCAGGCCTATCTCAAGAAACAAGAAAAATCCCAAATACAAAATCTAACAGCACACCTAAAGGAAACAGAAGCAGAACAGCAAAGACACCCCAAACCCAGCAGAAGAAGGGAAATAATAAAGATCAGAGCAGAAATAAACAATATAAAATCTAAAAAAAACTGTAGAGCAGATCAATGAAACCAAGAGTTGGTTTTTTGAAAAAATAAACAAAATTGATAAACCTCTAGCCAGGCTTCTCAAAAAGAAAAGGGAGATGACCCAAATAGATAAAATCATGAATGAAAATGGAATTATGACAACCAATCCCTCAGAGATACAAGCAATTATCAGGGAATACTATGAAAAATTATATGCCAACAAACTGGACAACCTGGAAGAAATGGACAAATTCCTAAGCACCCACACACTACCAATACTCAAACGGGAAGAAGTAGAAAATTTGAACAGACCCATAACCAGTGAATAAATTGAATCAGTTATCAAAAAATCTCCCAACAAATAAGAGTCCTGGACCAGATGGCTTCCCTGGGGAATTCTACCAGATTTTAAAGCAGAGTTAATACCTACCCTTCTCAAGCTGTTTCAAAAAATAGAAAGGGAAGGAAAACTTCCAGACTCATTCTATGAAGCCAGCATTACTTTGATTCCCAAACCAGACAGAGACCCAGCAAAAAAAAGAGAACTACAGACCAATATCCCTGATGAATATGGATGCAAAAATTCTCAACAAGATACTAGCAAATCGAATTCAACAGCACATAAAAGAAATTATTCACCATGATCAAGTGGGATTCATTCCTGGGATGCAGGGCTGGTTCAACATTCGCAAATCAATCAACGTGATACATCACATTAATAAAAGAAAAGATAAGAACCATATGATCCTGTCAATCGATGCAGAAAAAGCATTTGACAAAATTCAGCATCCTTACTTAATAAAAACCCTCAAGAAAGTCGGGATAGAAAGAACATACATAAACATCATAAAAGCCATTTATGAAAAGACCACAGCTAATATCCTCCTCGATGGGGAAAAAGTGGGAGCTTTCCCCTTAAGATCAGGAACATGACAGGGATGTCCACTCTCACCACTGTTGTTTAACACAGTGTTGGAAGTCCTAGCATCAGCAGTCAGAAAACAAAAGGAAATCAAAGGCATCAAAATTGGCAAAGATGAAGTCAAGCTTTCACGTTTTGCAGATGACATGATAGTATACATGGAAAACCCGATACACTCCATCAAAAGTCTGCTAGAACTGATACATGAATTCAGCAATGTCGCAGGATACAAAATTAATGTCCAGAAATCAGCTGTATTCTTATACACTAATAATGAAACAACAGAAAGACAAATAAACTTATTCCATTCACAATTGCACCAAGAATCATAAAATACCTAGGAGTAAACCTAACCAAAGATATAAAAGACCTGTATGCTGAAAACTATAGAAATCCTATGAAGGAAGTTGAAGAAGATACAAAGAAATGGAAAAACATTCTATGCTCATGGATTGGAAGAATAAATATTGTTAAAGTGTCAATACTACCCAAAGCTATCTACACATTCAATGCCATCTCAATCAAAATTGCACCAGTATTCTTCTTGAAGCTAGAACAAGCAGTCCTAAAATTTGTATGGAACCACAAAAGACCCCGAATAGCCCAAGTAATATTGAAGAAGAAGACCAAAGTGGGAGGCATCACAATCCCAGACTTTAGCCCCTACTACAAAGCTGTAATCATCAAGACAGCATGGTATTGGCACAAAAACAGACACATAGACCAATGGAGTAGAATAGAAACCCCACAATTAGACCCACAGAAGTATAGCCAGCTAATCTTTGACAAAGCAGGAAAGAATATCCAATGGAAAAGAGACAGTCTCTTTAACAAATGGTGCTGGGAGAACTGGACAGCAACATGCAGAAGGTTGAAACTAGACCACTTTCTTACACCATACACAAAATAAACTCAAGGACCTGAATGTGAGCCAGGAAACCATCAAAACCCTAGAGGAGAAAGCAGGCAAAGACCTCTCTGACCTCAGCCACAGCAATTTCTTACTTGACACATCCCCAAAGGCAAGGGAATTAAAAGCAAAAATGAGGGGCGCCTGGGTGGCTCAGTCGGTTAAGCGTCCGACTTCGGCTTGGGTCACGATCTCGCGGTCCGTGAGTTCGAGCCCCACGTCAGGCTCTGGGCTGATGGCTCAGAGCCTGGAGCCTGTTTCCGATTCTGTGTCTCCCTCTCTCTCTGCCCCTCCCCCGTTCATGCTCTGTCTCTCTCTGTCTCAAAAATAAATAAAAACGTTAAAAAAAAAATTAAAAAAAAAAAAAAGCAAAAATGAACTATTGGGACCTCATGAAGATAAAAAGCTCTGCACAGCAAAGGAAACCATCAACAAAACTAAAAGGCAACTGACGGAATGGGAAAAGATATTTGCAAATGACATATCAAAGGACTAGTATCCAAAATCTGTAAAGAACTCACCAAACTCCACACCTGAAAAACAAATAATCCAGTGAAAAATGGGCAGAAGACATGAATAGACACTTCTCTAAAGAAGACATTCAGTAGGCCGACAGGCATATGAAAAGATGCTCACCATCACTCCTCATCAGGGAAATACAAATCAAAACCACACTCAGATATCACCTCACGCCGGTCAGAGTAGCTAAAATGGACAAATCAGGAAACTATAGATGCTGGCGAGGATGTGGAGAAACGGGAAGCCTCTTGCACTGTTGGTGGGAATGCAAACTGGTGCAGTGGCTCTGGAAAACAGTGTGGAGGTTCCTCAAAAAGTTCAAAATAGACCTACCCTATGACCCAGCAGTAGCACTGCTAGGAATTTACCCGAGGGATACAGGAGTGCTGATGCATAGGGCCATTGTACCCCAATGTTTATAGAAGCACTCTCAACAATAGCCAAATTATGGAAAGAGCCTAAATGTCCATCAACTGATGAATGAATAAAGAAATTGTGGTTTATATACACAATGGAATTCTACGTGGCAATGAGAAAGAATGAAATATGGCCTTTTGTAACAACGTGGATGGAACTGGAGAGTGTTATGCCAAGTTAAATAAGTCATACAGAGAAAGACAGATACCATATGTTTTCATTCTCATGTGGATCCTAAGAAACCTAACAGAAGTCCATGAGGAAGGGGAAGGAAAAAAAGAAAAGAGTTTAGAGAGGGAGAGATTCAAAGCATAAGAGAGTGTTAAAAAGTGGGAATAAACTGAGGGTTGTTGTGGGGTGGAAGAGAGGGGAGAGTGTGTGATGTGCGTTGAGGAGGGCACCTGTTGGGATGAGCACTGGGTGTTGTATGAAAACCAATTAGACAATAAATTTCATATTTCAAAAAATAAGCATATGTTAAAAAAAAAAAAGAAAATTAAGTTTTGAAATTTAAAGCAGTTTTGCAAGTTATTAATCTGAGTATATAAAAACTAAATTTAGAGCACCTGGGTGGCTCAGTTGAGCTTCAGACTTTGGCTCAGGTCATGATCTCACGGTTTGTGAGTTCAAGACCCATGTCAGGCTCTATTCTGACAGCTTGGAGCCTGGAGCCTGCTTCATATTCTGTGTCTCCCTCTCTCTCTCTCTGTCCCTCCCCTGCTTGCGCTCTGTCTCTCTTTCTCTCAAAAATAATGTAACCATTACATAAAATTAAAAAACTAAATTTAAATCCTTTCTTGACCTATATTCTAATCTGTTACAGTGATCCCAGTGGACTTTCCAGCCAGTTCAGATGGTCTGTGTCAAGTCACTGTCATCATCAGTATCTTCCCCAATATCCTACTTCTCTATTTTCTTGTGTGGAACTGTTGCATTTGAGGTGTTTTGGGTTTTGTTTTTTGTTTGTTTGTTTTTGATGTATCCTTTCACCTTCTCTAATCATTCTCCATGTTCTACAGATTATTCCTTATCCATGTCCCTTTTCATTATTCCTTCAACATTACCATGGTTACTCTCTACCATTACCTTAAGCCTAGGCCTTACTATGTACTAGATGCATTATTAGGTCTGTGCAGCTCAACCCCCATCTCCCAGAAGTTGACCTGCTTCTTTTGTCTGCATTAGGGCACATCCGTGTTAAACAATTTGATCCTTTTCCACTGGGCTCAGGTGCTTGGTCTAGACTAGGCCAATAAATCTTTTCCCTGTGGCTGACAAAAAGTAAGTTTCTATGGTGGCAGAAAATATAAGTTTGGGCTATGCCCCCACAGAGAGAGCCCCTGTCTTCAAGAGGGAGAGACAGAATCAAATTCACAGGAGAGACAAAAGTCAGAGACAGAAGTCTGGGCGTGGCCACCTTCCTGCTTAACATAGTTGCTTGGGCCTGCTGCATTCCAGTCCTTTGACTTTCTTCTAGTGAATTCCTTTTTAAATTTCTTTAGTAATTTAAATAGCCTAACTAAACATTGTGGGAGTCCCTTAATTATTCTCCCTGCTTCCTGTCTCTCCCTGTTCTTAATGTGCAGTTCCACTCGAGAGATTGGGGGGGGGGGGGGGAATAGTTACATTTTTCAAAGGTAAAGCTAACGACAGTATAAGAAATAGTTTGAAACGTTATTAGTGGCAAACAAGGGATTGCATCTCTGTAATGCAAGAACTGCCCACATTTCTGTCTGAGCGTGATGCATTCACCTATGCTCTGAATTCCACTCTTCAGCTTCTCAGGGACCACAACAACGAGCAACATTGCCACCTGCTGGGAGTTAGAGAATTTACAGAGCTGGGTTATCTATTGAAATATTCTTGAACTCCAGGGTTTGAAACTACCTTAAAGAATCCTTTGTTTGTTTGTTTGTTTGTTTGTTTGTTTGTTTTAAGAAATTTAAACATAAATTCCAGTTGTATTTAATAATAATTCTTATCTTCTAGGTCACAGTGCTATTCAGTTATGACTCTCAGATCTGAACTCTGGAAGGGTGCAGATTAGGAATTGCTGTTCTTGTTGAGTAATTTACATTTTTATTCTAGTTGGTGCCATTAAATTAAGCAACTTACAGCCTTGGTATATGTTTATTGCAGTAGAAGGAGGTTAAAAAGATACATGTGGTTCTCCATTCAGACTGGGAGGAGAAGTATATGTAGTTAAATTAAAAGGTATCTAGTCAGAAAGATTTGTCACTTCTGTTTTTGGTAAGGATTGGTCTTTAATAAATTGAGAGTGGATAATCTAAGGTTGATAAGTAGCAAAATGGTATTTGCATAAACTTCTTCAGTGCTTCATTTCCCTTAATAAAAGGCAAAAAGAAGAAAGGAAGATATATAAGTAATTTATATATATGTAAGATATATAAGAAAGGAAGACATATAAGTAATTTATGATAACTTGAAAACTATAAAACATTAAAAAGACATACATTAAATGAGAAAATTATAAATCACTATAATTGTAACTATGGAAAATATGCATACTTACAGAGTGGTGGCCAGGATATCAAGCTATGTATCCACTGATGGGACTCTTCATGTCAAGTCATGGTAGGGTGAAATTCTGGAGCTAGTAAATGCTTGCATTTTCTCTGTGGTACTCCTGTTCTGTATCTGATTATGAACAACATGACTGTAGTTTTGGCCAACCTGTGAGGCATTCTGTCCCACTTTCTTTTTTTTTTAAGTTTATTTATTTTGAGAGAGAGAGAGAGAGAGAGAAAGAAAGCATGCAAGTGGGGGAAGGGCACTGTCAGTACAGAGCCTGATGCAGTGCTTGAACTCATGAACCATGAGATCATGACCTGAACTGAAATCAAGAGTCAGATGCTCAGCAGACTGAGCCACCTAGGTGCCCCATGTCCCACTTTCTTGAATACAGCCTTTCCTTGGCCTCTGACCTTATGTGGGTCAGACTTCAATTTGCCATAATCCCTCAGAATTGCTTCAATCCCTTTACTCCTTTCCTTAATATTTGAAAAGTCAGGAAGGTACAGTCTAGTCTCAGAAAGAAAATTTTGACATTGCCTTTCAAGTACACAGTTTCTAGGAGACAGTGAAAACAGTTCTTTACTCTGCCCCTCACAACAGTTACCAACCCATAGGGAATCCAATTCTCATGGACGTAAGAAGGTCTTTTCTCTCAGCTGCCTCTTTTCTGTCCTTTTCTTTCTCCTCTTCTCACCTTTTATAACCTCCATTATTTTATCACCTCCGTTCTTATCCCTTGGGGTCATTTGATTCCTTCAAGCTTTCCCTTTAGTGAAGCTGAAGCCAAGGTAAGTGGAGAGAGTAATTCATATTCTTCAAGTCCTGTGTAGGGCAGGAAGAAGGACAAATGATACTTTGAGGTCCATCCTTGGAGTGAAACATTTAAGGGCAAAACTTTCTTTTACTAATATTGTCACCATTTTAAAGCATAGCAAAGTTTATCCTTTCTCTACCTATGTAAACTCCTTACCCTAGCTTTATATCGACTTGTGGAGGGGCAAAATGGGGTAGAGAAACAACCACCCCAGGAAGGAGATGAGAGAACTTTGAAGTTCTGTTTGAGGTGGACGTGGATATGGACCCAACAATATCCCAGTCAGGCTTCCTGCACCCTCCCTTCTGTTAATTTCCTTCTTTCCCATGGGGGACTTCCAGGAAATCTGCCACACTTAAAATTTATAAAGGATAGCTTGTGTTACAGAACAGAATGGTAATGGTCTCTTTCATGTCAGTTACAAAGTAAAGTTTTTGACCAAACACTGCATTTATATTCAGTTCCTTAAAATAATAGTTATAATCTGTGCCAAAAAGGGAAAGCCAGGATTTATGCTTTGTGTGTCTCACCATGAGATCTATATAGTCTGTAGATATTTCTCCTGCTCTGATTTCTTCCATCTGTTATATCTGTTTATATATCTGCAATATGTATTGCTGTGCAAGCACAGAGGGAAACCATTCATGAACTTAAGCAAGATTAATTTTGATGACAAGACAAATGTTGATAGAAAGCCAATGAGAGTGAAACTCAAGAGATGTTATATTCTGACTGGCCTTGGAATGGGCAGTTGACCAAAAAGCAAAAATATCCTTACATATTTTATGATAACTTATTGTCTTGAGCAGTTCCCATCTGTAAGTTGGTGATAACTATATGCTCCAGTTACTCAACTGTTGGGCCTATTTATGTGTTGACAGAGGAAGCAGAGAAGTCTGTGTAACTGATGTAAGAATTCAACTCATTATATAAAATGGGATTGGAGTTTGTTTAGTGCTTTGTTTCCAATATTAGACCTACAACTGGGACCCAAGAATGGCCCAGTTACGATTATATTATATTAGCTATTATATTACCACAGGAGTTTTCAGTGCTGGTTGCACTTTAGAATTATGTTGGACTTCAAAAACTACCAGTGTCAAAGCCCAAACTTAGACCAGTTCTTAAGTCAGAATCTCTGGTATGGAGCCTAAGTAAAGACTTTTTTTTTTTTTTTTTTTAACTAGTCAGGTGATGTGCAACCAGGGCTGAGAACCAGTAGACAGCTTACAATGAAATAGAAGCAGATCTACATCCTTACCTCATTTTCATTACACTCATTCACAATAGCCAGATTTGCAAATTGTACTTGAATAATCAATGTCTCAAACTGAAAATTTGACCAATAATTTTAGTCCTTGATGTAGAAATTTACCAAATGGTTTCTAGCAGCTTCATGAAACATTGGTATAACTACCATTTGTTCTCAAGGAATAGTTTATGCACTGTGGCATTTTCTTCATTACCCATGTTGTCAAAGGCTAAATATTTTATTTATTTTAACTGACTCTATTGTGTATTTTTTCCATATCAAATTAATAATTTATAGTCTAAAAGTTAACTTTATCTAAATAATATAAAAGCCTATGGAGTACACATAAAAATATCATGAGAGCACAATTAAAGAACACATTTTTTTCAGTTATTAAGTAAAGGAAAGATTACCCAGTGTTTCTGGTAAGAAATCTGAAATACTACCCACTTCAAATTATGTTCACATAGTCTCTGATTATACACTGCTACATACATGTTAGTGAGAATATAGATTAAGTTACTATAATTAGGAGATCCCCAAATACAGTGGATTAAATAAGATTGAACTTTATTTCTTTCTCGTGAAACAACTAAGATGAGGGTACCTTTTGTTACAAAGAGGCTATTTCAACAGCTGCCAGTTTCCAGTCAGTGGGAAGAGAGAAAAGGAAGGAGGCAAAGCACACCACTTCTGTTAATGTTCTGTTGGCCACAATTCAGCCACATGTGCGTGCCTAGCTGCAAGGACGCTGAGAAGGAAAATGGAGTCTTCTGAACACCTATGTACCTAATTGAAAACCAAAGATTTCTGTTACTAACACAAAGAAGAGGAGAATGGGCACTGGGATAATTCTCAATCTCTACAGTATCTACATACTACACAGAATCTAAATATAATTGGAATACATAGGAACTATATGGTTTAAAATTGTATTTAGAGAATATTTATTTTTATTATGTTTCCTATTAACATTTAAGAAATGTGAAGTTTTTATTCCTTGCTAACTGGTGCAGTCACACTGGTAAACAGTATGGAGGTTCCTCAAAAAATTAAAAATAGAACTACCCTACGACACAGCAATTGTACTACTAGGTATTATTTATCCAAAGGATACAAAAATGTTGATTTGAAGGGGCACATGCACCCCAATATTTATAGCAGCACTATAAACAATAGCCAAATTATGGAAAGAGCCCAATGATGTCCATTGATGAATGAATGGATAAAGAAGATGTGGGGTGTGTGTGTGTATATACACACACATACATATATTCAATGGAATACTACTCAGCGATCAAAAAGAATGAAATCTTGCCATTTGCAACAATGTGGATGGACCTAGAGTATGTCATGCTTAATGAAATAAGTCAGACAGAGGAAGATAAATACCATATGATTTCACTCATACGTGGAATTTAAGAAACACAACAGATGAACATAGGGGAAGGGAAGGAAAAATAAGATAAAGGTGGAGAGGGAGGCAAACCATAAGAGACTCTTAAATACAGAGAACAAACTGGGGGTTGCTAGAAGGGAGGTGGATGGGAGGATGAACTAACTGGGTGATGGGCATTAACAAGGGCACTTGTTGGGATGAGCACTGAGTGTTATATGTAAGTGATGAATTACTGGGTTTTACTCCTGAAACCAATACTATCCTGTATGTTAGCTAACTTAATTTTTTTTTAAGTTTAAAAAATTGTATCTCTTTGAGGGAATATTGTCCAAGATGGTGGCATAGGAAGGTCCTGAAACACCTCCTCCCACAGACACACCAAATCTACAGCTACATATGAAACAAGTCCCCCTGAAAAAGACCTGAAAAGTAGCTGAAACCTCCTTCACAACAAACAATAAAAGAGCCACATTGAAATGGGTAGGAGAGGCAAAGATGCAGTCTCACCAAAAACCCCACCTCTGATCACAATTAGGAGGGATAGAACAAACCCATAGCTTTTCGCTGACAAGTGTGGGATTCATGCCCCACATCAGGCACTTCCATTCTTGGGACCTCACCAGAAAGACATGTGAGTTTGAAAAGCAATGAGGCTTATGTCCAGGAGACCCAGAGAGCTCTGAGGTACTGAGATACTGTTCATAAAGGGCTTGCATTGAAGATTCACTAGCCCTGGGCCCAGTGCAAAAGCAGCAGTTTAAAAAGCACCTATATTATATGTGAAGGAGATTCATTTGATAATGTTAAAGTGTCTACTGGATGGGCAGGGGTCTGTTAGGACTCTCTTTAGGGGCAAAGGTGCTGGTCAGTGCCATTTTTGCACCATCCTTCTTCCTTGTTGGCACTTGGGACATGCACAGTCACTGCATTTTCCTGCTACTCTGCTAAAGCCAGTGGGAGCACCCCAGCCCTATGCTCTTCCACTACCCCACTAAGTTGGCAGACACACACAGTCCACACAGAGAACAGTCCTTGATCACATGGCTCTGGTTGCCCACAGTTAGTAGAAGGAAGGAAATAATAAAGATCAGAGTGGAAATAAACCAGAGACCAAAAAGACAGTAGAGAAGATAAATGAAACTAAGAGCTAGTTCCTTGAAAAACTCACCAAGAAAAAAAAGAGAGGAGTCAAATAAAAGTTAATGACTGATACCACAGAAATACAAAAGATCACAAGAGACTACTGTGAACAATTATATACCAATAAATTGGACAACCTAGAAGAAATAGATAAATCTCTAGAAACATACAATCTTCTAAGACTGTATCATAAAGAAACAGAAGATCTGAAGAGATTGATTACTAGTAAGGAAATTGAGTCAGTAATAAAAAACCTCCCATCAGACAAAAGCCTGGGACCAGATGGCTTCACTGGTAAATTCAACTAAACATTCAAAGATGCTGTAATACCTGTCCTTCTCAAACTTCCAAATAATTGAAGAGGAGGTAATACTTCCAAACTCATTTCATGAGGCAGCATTATCCTAATACCAAAACCGGACAAGGCCATCACATGCAAAAATTACAGCCAAATATCCCTGATGAACACAGAGGCAAAAATCCTCAACGAAACATTAGCAAACCAAATTCAATAATACATTAAAAGGATCATGTGTTATAATAAAGTGGGATTTATTCCAAAGATGCAAGGATGGTTCAACATCTACAAATCAATCAACATGATATACCACATTAACAAAATGACAGGTAAAAATCATATGATCATTCCAATAGAGTAGAAAAAGCATTTGAGAGAATTCAACATCTATTTATGACAAAAGCCCTCAACAAAGTAGGTATAGAGGGAATGCACCACAACATAATAAAGGCCATATATGACAAGCCCACAGCTAACATCATACTCAGTGGTGAAAGCTGAAAGCTTTCCCTCTAAGATCAGGAACAAGACAAGGATGCCCACTCTTGCCACTTTTATTACACATAGTAGTGGAAGTCCTAGCCAGAGAAATGGGCAAGGAAAAAAAAAGTCACCCAATTTAGGAAGAAGTAAAACTGTTACTATTTGTAGATGACATGATATTATATATGGAAAGTTCTAAAGACTCCACCAAAAAAACTATTAGAACCAATAAATGAATTCAGTAAAATTGCAGGGCACAAAATCAATATACAAAAGTCTGTTGTGTTTCTATATACTAAAACTATAAGAGAAATTAAGACAACAGTTTCGTTTAAAATTATATCAAAAAGAATAAAATACCTAGGACTAAATTTAATCAGGGAGGTGAAAGGCTTATATTCAAAACTATAAGACATTGATGAAAGAAATTGAAAAAGAGGCACCTGGGTGGCTCAGTCGGTTAAACATCCGACTTCGGCTCAGGTCATGATCTCACGGTTTGTGGGTTCAAGCCCCTTGTCGGGCTCTGTGCTGACAGCTCGGAGCCTGGAGCCTGCTTTAGAATCTGTGTCTCCTTCTGTCTCTGCCCCTCCCCCACTTGAACTCTGTCTCTATCAAAAATAAATAAATGTAAAAACAAAAATTAAAAGGAAATTGAAAAAGATACAAATAAATGGAAAGATAGTTTGTATTCATGGATTGGAAGAATTAGTGTTAAAATGTCTATAGTACCCAAAGCAGTCTACAGATTCAGTACAATCTATTTTTTTTCATTTTTTAATATTTATTTTTTAAATGGGGGTGGGCAGTGAAAGGGGGACAGAGGATCTGAAGTGGGCTCTGTGCTGACAGCAAGGAGCCTGATGCAAGGCTCAAACTCACAAACCATGGTATCATGACCCAAGCGGAAGTCGGACACTAAACCAACTGAGCCACCCAGCCACCTCAATTCAGTACAATCTTTATCAAAATACCAATGGCATTTTTCAGAAGAATAGAACAAAAAAACCCTAAAATCTGTATGGAACCATGAAAGATCCTGAATAGCCAAAGCAGTCTTGAGAAAGAAGAGCAAAGCTGGGGTTATCCTATGTCTCTCTGATTTCAAACTATATTACAAAGCTAGAGCAATCAAAACAGTATGGTATTAGCATACAAAATAGACACATGGATCAATGAAACAGAATAGAAAGACCAGAAATAAATCCAGGCACAGGTGTTCAATTAATTAATGCCAGAAAAAAATATACAATTAGGAAAGGACAGTCTGTTCAGTAAATGGTGTTGGGGAACTGGACAACCACATGCAAAAGGATGAAACTAGACTACTGTGTTACACCATACACAAAGTTAACTCAAAATGAACTAAAGATTTGAAGGTAGGACCTGAAACTATAAAACTCCTAGAAGAAAACATAGGGAGTAAGCTCCTTGACATGGGTCTTGACAATGAGTTTTTGATTCTGACTCTAAAAGCAAAGGCAGCAAAAGCAAAAATAAACAAGTGGGTTCACATCAAACTAAAAAGTTTCTGCACAGCAAAGGAAACTAACAAGAAAATGAAAAAGCAACTTAACTGAATGTAATAAATTATTTGCAAATGATATATTTAGTAAGGGGTTAATATCCAAAATATATAAAGAACACTTACAACTCTGTAGCAAACAAACAAAAAATTGATTAATGGGCAGAGGATCTAGAGGTGCCTGGGTGGCCTGGGTGCCTGAAGCATCCCACTTCAGCTCAGGTCATGATCTCACAGTTAGTGGGTTTGAGCCTTGCATCAGGCTCTGTGCTGACAGCTCAGAGCCTGGAGCCTGCTTCAGATGCTGTGTCTCCCCCTCTCTCTGCCCCTCCCCCCACTCAAGCTCTGTCTCTCTCTCTCTCAAAAATAAATAAACATTTAAAAAAATTTTTTAAATGAGCAAAGGACCTGAACGGACATTTTTCAGATGGCTAACAGACACATGAAAAGATGTTCAACATCACTAATCATTAGGGAAATGCAAATCAAAACCACAGTGAGATATCACCTCGTATCAGTTAGAATGGCTGTGATCAATAAGGCAAGAAATTATAAGTGTCGACAAGGATATGGAAAAAAGGCAACCCTCATAAACTGCTTGTAGGAATGTAAATTGGTGCAGCCACTATGGAAAAAAGTATAGAGGTTCCTCAAAAACTTAAAAATAGAACTGCCATATGATTAATTCCTTTTCTGGGTATTTATCTGAAGAAAATGAAAATACTAATTCAAAAAGATATATGGATCCCTGTGCTCATCACATTGTTTATAATAGCATGGATATTGAAATAACATAAATCTCCATCAATGGATGAGTGGATTAAGAAGATATGGTGTATATATACAATGGAATACTACTCAGACATTAAAAAAAGAATGAAATCTTGCCATTTGCAACAACATGGATTGACCTAGAGGGTATTATATTAAACGAAGTAAGTCAGACAGAGAAAAACAAATACCATATGATTTTACTTCTATGTGGAATCTTAAAAATAAATAAATAAATAAATACGTACGTACATACCTACATAGAACAGAATGTTGGTTGCCAGAGAGGCACTGTTTTGTACAATGGGCAAAATAGGTGAAGGGGGTCAAGAAGTACAATCTTCTAGTTTTAAAATTAATAAGTCCTGTAATGTAATAAACAGCATTGTGGTGCGCATTTGAAAGTTGCCAAAAGAGTAAGTCTTAAAAGTTCTCATGGGGCATGTGGTGGCTCAGTCAGTTAAGCATCACTTCAGCTCAGGTCATGATCTCCCAGTTTGTGAGTTCAGGCCCTGCATGGAGCTCTGTGCTGACAGCTCAGAACCTGGAGCCTGTTTTGGATTCTGTCTCTCCTCTCTCTGCCCCTTCCCCACTGGTGCTCTGTCAATCACTCCCTCAAAAATAAACATTTAACAAAATAAAATAAAAGTTTCATCACAAAAAAACAAATTGTAACTGCATGGAGACAGATGGTAACTAGACTTACTGATCATCCTACAGTGTATATAAATGTTGAACCATTATGTTCTATACCTGAAACTAATATGTTACATGTCAGTTATACTTCCATTAAAAATTGTATTTGTTGGGGCGCCTAGGTGGTTCAGTCAGTTAAGCGTCCAACTTGATTTCAGTTCAGGTAATGATCTCAGGGTTGTGAGATTGAGCCCTGTGTTGAGCTCCACACTGAGCGTGGAGCCTGCTTAAAATTCTCTCTCTCTCTCTCTCTCTCTCTCTCTCTCTCTCTCTCTCTCTCTCTTTCCCTCTCCCTGTACCCCTCCCCCACTGCTCACATGCATGTGCACACACTCTCTCTAAAAAAATACTTCTTGAACAAAAAGATATTTTATGATACATAATCTTCCTTCTTACATAGCTTTAGCTGCTAACCATAGCAAGTAATGCATATAACATGAATCAAGCTCTACTCCCAGCTCTTCCTCAGCACTGACTTAGATTTTTACAGAAAACAATAGTTTCACAAAACAAAATCCAGGCAGATCTTATGAATGTCAGTGTTATTTCTTTTATTTGTTTGACTGGATTCTAGCAGGTTAGTCATAAACTCTTTTAAGAATCTGATGAAAATTGTGGATCTTCTACCCACATGTATCAGCATTTCAAATAACTTTAGGGGGTTTAGGGATATAACCTCCATGAAGTTCAGTTTTAGAGTTCGTTTACTATATATAGGAGGATAGCCTCCAGTCTAGCCCATCATTGGAATTCTTATAGCTCTGATCCAAAGTAAGACACCTAGTGCAGAGTTAGAGCATAGTGTCTGCTCAATAAATGTTAGTTCCCCTGTATTTCATGAGAAATTCCCTTGGTGTTCCATACATTCCCTTTGGTATTAGTGTTATTTCTCTTATGTTCACCAACGTGGATCTCACGCACAGCCATGGAAGTTGACTTGGTCATTCCCATGGCATTAATGTTACTTACTTCCCTTTGGGTGTAGACATGGATCTTCTCCCCATCAGTAGGACATCTTTCATTCTTTTTTGCTCATCCAGCATCTGAACCTCCTCTTACATATGGCACATACGTTACCACCTTACATGTCTGGTTAAAAGATAAAATTCATCTTGTGTTGTAGAAACTGAAAATGAAGATACTTTCTTTCTAGGGTCCCTTTACTAGTACATAAGCATTTAGCGTAGGATCTGACAATTTTATGCATCTACCATGGACTTTGAATTGAGAACTTCATTGTGATACAGTGAAGCAGGGCTCATGGAGAATGGTCTCTGGCAGCAGTGACAGCTGGAATCAGTAGTACCAGTATTATTAGCAGCATTTAGAGTCATTGCCAGTGATATCAGCAATACAAGCCAGTGTCTAGTGCCTTGTGGCAATCAGTGGCTTCCAGGCTGAATGAGTTCTTCACATTAAGCCATGCTTGCTAAAGAGCTCAGTATAAGCTTCCTTTTTTGGACATCAGTATTGCTAGTTTCTCCAACATACCATGGCATTTCTTTTTACAAAATCTTCAATAGAAATCTTCGGTCTGAAAATACATATATATTTTATGTATATATACGTATATATATACATATAAATTTTTAATGGGAATCTTTAGGGAAAGTAAGAATGAATTCTCCACTAATGTGACTCTCAAAATAACAGGTTTAGGGAAACAAGCCATTAGAAAGTGACTTTCTCAGTCACTTTCTTAGGTTCTTTACATGCTGAAAGAAACTAGAGAATGTAGCATTTCTTTGCTCATTTTTCAAGCAGATAAGACCATATTCATATATTCATGAATGCTCACTGCTTAAAATTTTCAGTGGTTCATCATTGAACAGAAATGGAATCAGACTCTGCTATTTCTTGGATTTTGGTGTAGGATACTTAACTTAGCTTTTCTGTGTTTCATCTGCTCCTATTTGTTATATATATATTTTTTTTAAGTGAGTAGAGAAATTATAATATCGATGTCAAAGATGTTTTTGATATGTATATCATATATGAAAACCTAGCTCTAGGCAAGTACTCACTAATGAGGCTGTTCTCCTTAATCTGGCATTCAGAGACCTTCATGTTGGATCCCAGCTCACCTTTCCAGCAATCTCTTATCTTATCACTTCCCCTTTCTCCTTCTCTCTTCCCAATGCTTTGGTAACACTAGATATTTTTGTCATACATTAACATGCCATGAACAATTTTGTACATCTACTCTTTTGTTCCCTGTGCTTGGAATGTGCTTCTCCCCTGTTTTCTTAGTCACTCCCCAAAATTTACCTCAGTTGTCCCAAAACTTCGTAAACTCTCTAAAGAGGTTAATTACTTCCTCACATGTACACCCTTGGAAATTTAATTAGAACCAGTTAATTAATCCATTGAGCTAGAGAACTCAAATACAAGTATGTGGATGGGCTTGCATCAGAACTCCTGGGATCCTTTTAAAAACAGAATTCTGGGTTTCACTTTAGACCTACTAAATTAAAATCTCAGGAGATAGGATTAGAGAATATTCTAATTCTCAGCTTTGACATTGTAAGGGAATCGAGCTTATGGAAGGATGGGGAGGGTCAGACTGAAGGTTAGAAAATCTTTCTGATTCTCTTAATAAATTTGTAGGGGAATTCTGATGTACTCCAATGGACACATTTGAAAAGTAAAAGTGCTGATGTACAGTAGTTTCTTTCAAATAATTAAAAAATAAAAGAAATATGTTTCCCTGTAGATTCCAGAGTTTACACAAATGACAGTCTGGGATACCAGCAAGAACTAATGTTAAACCCAAACATTATGAACTTTTGGCATGGCCTTAAGCAATGTTGACAGCTTGCTTCATTTTCTTTTTTCCTTATCTCTAACAGGTATATTTAATAAAATATAAGCAACACATAAAGTAATTTTATCAAAATTCTACCTGAATTATAAATAAAATTTTCATGAAATAATTTAGGAAAATCATTTATTTTAATGGAAGAAAGGAAACTACTCTTTAATGTTTTAAAGGAAGAGTTGTTTAATACAGATGTTTCCTAATAATTAATATCACTATAAAAATAAGCACACATTTCTTCTAGATATTATTGTCTTTATTACAAAACATATTTTATGTTGAGGTAACATTTCAAAAGATATTTGGCAAAAATCAATTGAATTCTATGTACACAATTTTGCTATGTGCAACATATGTAAAAGACTCAGAGAATAGTTTTCCAGCATTGCACATAGACTGACTTTAGGAAAAAAATAAAGCTAAAAGTTTTCTATCTATTCAAAGAGGGATCTCTTTCTACTATTTCCCACACAGCCTTCCATATCATATCACCAGTTGTAAGTGAGGCAGTGTTCATGGGAATTCCGCAAAAAGCATCAAAACAAAGTTTTGTTTATCCAAAATACCTCCTGTGCTGTAATTTGAAAGTGTTTCCACAAACTAAATATTTCATCATATAGGATTCACTGTTGCTTATCCCAAGGATAAACAGAATTCTCTTGTCTTCAATGGAGAAATCTTATGCAGTGCTCCAACTCTAGTGTCCTATTTTGAAGCCCTCCCTGATTATCCAAGGCACAGTTAGTCCCATGTTCTGTGCTGCCATGTATTTTGATCATACCTCTTACAGCACTCACCACATTGCATTGTTATAATTCTTGTTTCCCTCATATGTATCCCTCTTTAGCTTTTGAACTTTATTTATCCCTCTATAAGCTCCTCAGGAGCAAGAAACAAGCCTTAAGCTTCATTATATCCCAGCACCTAGCACAGTACCTGGTACGTAATAGAATCTCAATAACTGTTATGTTAATGAGTTAGTAACTATTTCAGTTGTGAAGCTGTACATCTTTCCTTGCTTCCAGTCTCATTGAGTGTGTTCTGGTATCATTTGACAGTATTTAAACCCCTATAAATTGGTGACACTCTAGAAACAAATATAATATCCAGCATTTCCTTTCAGAAAGAAATGGCCTCTGGTTGTCCTTCTGATAAAAACATCAATAAATTATAGTTATAATGATTTCCCTATTCCCCAACCCCCAAGACTCCTGTATGTAAGAGCCACTTCTTAGGAAAGCTAGTGATGCTGATGCTAATAGCCATCTTGGCAGTCATTGTCATCTTGATCCCCAATGGGTTTGTTGTGATAAGCATCAACTGTTAATTTTCTGCTTTCTATCTCAGTGTTTTTTGACTGACCATCTTCCTCACTGCTTGATTTGCTCTCAGTAGAGTTGCTGTCTTCTTTTGATTTGCTGCTGTCCTGAGAATCACTGACATCATCTTCTTCAGACTGGCTGTCCTGCTCAGACTGGCTTTCTTTACTCTCGCTCTCTGCTGAGGCACTGTGAGACTGGAGGCCTTCCTGGCTAGAACTATTCTCGTCCTCAGTGGACTCTGGGCTTTCCTTGGATTCACTGTCATTGAGGCTTTCATTGGATTCACTGTCAGCTTGCTCCTCTCTTGATTCACTTTCTGAACTAGAGGGTTTGTTCAAGCTGTTCTCTTCACTGGAGTCACTATCTTCCTGATCTTCTGAGTAACTGGTGGTATTATCTGGGTTGTCACCCCTGGACTCACTCACTACATCTTCCTGAGATTCACTACTATTTTCTTGAGATGGCAGATCAACCTCTTGACTAGATTCACTGCTGGGGTCTTGTACATTTTGACTGTCTTCTTGAGACTGATTCTCCTCACTGTCTTCTAGAGATTCACTTTTGCTGTTTTCCCTGGATTGGCTGAGGCCAGCATCTTTGGAATTGGTGTTTTCTGTGGAGTCACTCTTGACATCTTCCATTATGTTGCTATCATCAAGGTCACCTATGTCATCCTCCTCAGAAATGCGGGACTTTCTAAAAATTTTCCTCCTCGGATACTCCATTGATTGGCTGTCAACTGAATCCTGAGTGCTTGCTTGCTCATCGCTCTTTCCTTTTGATTCGACACTAGCACTGCTCATTCTGAGGTTGCCTTTCTCACTCCTGATAGTGTCTGGATCATCATTCTGCATTTCCTCATCATCAAACTCAGAGCCATCCCCATGGCTACTATCCCCTTCACTGCCACCTCCAACCCAGTGTTCCTCACTCTCACTATCTTGAGCAAAGCCACCTCCCTCAGACCTGCTCTTCACCTCATTCTCATTGTCAAGGTCCCTGCTGTCACTGGTAGTATCTTGGGCACTGTCTTCCCCTCGCGGTGCACTGTCTTCCCTGGATTGTGTGATGTCAGCCGAGTCTTCATTACTTTTGAGTCTGGAGTTTCCTTCTTGTGTCTCTTCAGGTCCTGGCCCATTGTCATCATCACCAAAAGTGTCATCTCCACTGTCATCTTCATCATCATCTTTATCATCTCCTTCTTTTCCTCCATTCCTAGAGAGGCCACCAGCTGGTCTATGCACATGTTGATGATCATCAAGGCCCTCCTCTGATTCAACACTGTCACTAGGGTCTTCATTGGCCTGGAGTTTGGGGTTAACAAACATGTCAGTACTCCAGGAGCTGATACAGAGGGTATTATCTAGGCTCTTCCTACTTTCTTCTTCTTATGTCCCTCCTTCTAGCCCATGATCAGTTTTACTGCTCAATAACATCTCTACCAGAGGTTAAAGAGGAAGGAAGAGGAGTTGAAACTCAAGTCATTCCATTTTATATAGACACAGTTCACTCAATGCTGTAGAAATTTTCTCAAAAACATTTATAGAAATCACATTTATGAAACTCCAATCATATTGTAAGTCTGATCCCAGGAAGAAACTCAGAGAATTTTTTTTGTACATTAAAGAGGTGGTTTGTAATACTCATCAAATTGTTTGGTTTAAAACAGAGTTTTAAAAAATATTGGGTGATTTTTAAAAGACCCAAATATTTTTTTTTCTCAACTCAGGGGGGAAAAATGTACTAGGGCAGTATAATGAAACCTTTAGCTAAAATGATAGTAAAATATTACAGTAAGATATACATCTCACCCAAACCATATTTATACTTCACCCACACAGGCAGAGTTGCCCGTAGAAGGCTTAGCTAAAAGACTGCAACTAGTGAGACCACCAGGGAAGCTTATTCTAAGTGTGAGCTCAGAGAGATTATCCCCATAAGTCGAACAATTGTATCCTCTACACAGACAAGGAAAGACAGTGAGTCTTCATTCATTATGCTCTAGAAAAATCTGTTCTCTCTACCATACCCCATAGCAGAGCATCCTTGCCAATTTTGTTTTTTTATTTTTCCACCTGCCCCTACTGATCAATGTCTGACTTTCCATTTGGGAGTACAAAATGATGACATGTCTTCCCATTGCTAGATTTACACTGGTGTGCTGGAACTAAGCATCTTTTTAGTTCTCATAATTCAATGGCACATATTGCACACTTCTCAAACTGGGACTATTTCATTTGAGAGCTCAGAGAATATGGAGGCAATAAATCACATCTCCATAAAACGGCCCCAATTCTATGCCTGTAAATTTCTAGACTGTTGCTTTGACAAACCTTTAGTAAATAATGGTAAAAACAAAACAAACAAACAAAAAAAAAACCACCAAATAATTCATCCTTTAACTGGTTGAGGGTAGAGTGCAACATGGTTCAAAGCTTCAGGGAGAAACCTGGTTCCTGGAATCTCTGGAGCCCCACAGGTTTGAGTTTGGTCAAAATAATAGAAGAGCCAAAAAAGTAATGACATTTAGTCTTAGAAAAATGAAAAAAAAAAGTGTGCATGCAAGAGAAAGAAAGCCAGCTTTTTATTAAAGGGATATAATTATAAACTAAGTCAGCTTTTCTCATTCCCAGAACCACCATTGAGACTGTTTAGACAAGTCATTACTAAAGAAGCTGTTTTATTAAACTTTCTTCAGGGATTTCCTATTCTCTCCTCCAACAAGATACTTAACATGGAGGAGGTCTCTAGACCCAGCAAGTGCTTCATGTGAGCCAGAAGGCTTTCTCTGCCTGATCTGAACTACTCCAATTATAAAAGCAACATTTTAGAGTGATAAATGAACAATTACTTGTCTATCATGGTTTATGACCGTGTGTGTGTGTGTGTGTGTGTGTGTGTGTGTGTGTGTGTGTGTTTATATGAGCCACAATGTCTCCATTCTGGCCCCAGTGATATATATGGAACGAACATCTGAATTCTCCCACTCATTTTTCTCTTCTTATTTTCTGGGACTATTTAGCTAGCATAACCAAAGGTTAGAAAATATTACATTTAGAATTGTTGCCAGGTAATTTAATCTAACATCATTTCCTTCAACTCCTAAGTAGTCTGAAAAGTTAAGAAAGGTCTGTTTAATTACCTGTTCCTCTGAGCTAACTTTACTTTCTTCAGATGACTCACTGCTCTCCTAAAAGGAAAAAGAAGTTGTTTATTTTTCCTGTTAGTAGTTCCCAAGGAAAGAAAAATATATGATACACATCAGTTGCTTGCGGTTTGGATTTACTGCTGTCCAAATGGCCTAAGGTGATGAGAAGAGTGTTAAAGTAAATTTACTTTATGAGATGTTTATGACCAAAAAATGAACAAGATAGTTACCAAGGGTGGTGTTGGTGTCTGAGCCAAATGACCCTGTAAAAAAAAGGAAGAAAAACAAGTTACTCCTTCACAGATGGACCATGTCTTGCAAATATTTAAAGTCATTTTAAGGGATTTTTTTTCGGTTTCTTGTCATATATTTTACATTTACATGAGGTATGACATTTTATGGTGAAATGGCAAAAAAAAAAAAAAAAGTGAATGTGAGGTGACCCAATGGCCTGGAAAAGATCTTGTGGGAAGGTTTTTGTGTTTCTGATACTTCACTTAGAGAAAAAATATACTTTCTTTGAAGCTGGTTGTTCATACAACCTGGATGAAATGTAACATAGGAAAGAAAAACAGCATTGAAGCTTAGAACCTAGATTGAAGTCTCAATTAGCTCCTTGGTTTTGGTTTTATCCCTGAAAACCAACTGTCTGATGTTAGTGCTGAAATTCACATATTCCAGGAAACCCCTAAGTCTTGGGTAAACTGCAATGTTTGGTCACTCTGTGAATTTGAGCAATTCCCTTCACCTGTCCAATGTCAATTTCTTATTTATAAATTAAGAATATTAGCAACAACTGTGCATACTCCACAGACTTGCTGTGAGGATGAAATTGGAAACATCTTGAGAATTTTTCAGTATGATATAAAGAAACAATGCATTTTGAGAACATCACTTTATAAAATTCAGTAGTAGATAAAACTGAATTGAGAAAGCCACTAAACACTTCTTGAATCACATAAGATCACCTCCATGAGGAAAAAAAAGAAAAAAACAACCAAAAACCTAAGTCTGAAACTTAATCAGGGCATAGTTCTGATTTATTTCACTTTTTTTAATCCTGGTGCCTTCTCATCTACACTCCCCCTTTCTCTCAAGCACAGCAAAATCCTCAAATCCCTCCTGGTTCCAAGCTGCTAAGTGATGGTTATGAGCTGCAGAGTACAGCACTGGAGCTGCTATCAACATGTCTTTAACAAGCCTCTCAGCTATGCTAGGCAGGGGTATCTCCCCAGAGGAAGGAGATATTATCACTCTAAGTCTTTGCCCTGTGACTCTGCAGGCAGACACAATGGCAGGCTCTCAGAGATAACTCTGTCAGTTATCATTTGGAATTAAGGGATGAAAGGGAGGAAGACATTGGTATTTTTCTCATGCCAAATGTTTGTGGTACTCTAGAGTGTTTGGTTGAATAAGAGGGAAGATCTGCAGTGGCTACTTTTCAATTAACTAGCAGAAAGACATCTCTGATGAAAGTTCATATAAGAAATCCTGCAATGTCTATTCTAATCTCAGGCAGGGGCAGGACCCCATCTCAAGCCTCTGACATTATCTGGCCACCACTAATAGTGTTGTGCCCAAGCTGCATCATGTGCAAAAGCCAGCAGGAAACAAGGTCATGAGCAAAACACTCTGACTTAGCATAAAATTTTAAGCATTATTTGTAGTTTCAATCTTGAGAACCTACTGGCCTTCTAGACTTGGCCCCTTCCTGAGAGGGATATAACACCCTGATAGAGAATGTGGACTCTGGAGCCAGGGTGACCTGGGTTTAAAGTCTGGCTCTAACACTTACTAACAGTGTAACCTAGACAGACTAGGTTACTCCCTGTGTCTCAGTGTTTTCATGTAAAGCACAGAACAGCCTGGCAATGGTTCTTGAGCCATTCAGAGTCAACACGCAATCAACATTTAGGTGTTATTCCAGAGACTCTGGTATCCTCTCATTCTTCTTTCTCTTCTCACTTTCTAAGACTTGACCTCTTGCCTTCCAGACATCTCCTGGTAAAACAGATCTCTCGTCCTAATCCTTTAACAGCAGTCTTTTTTTTTTTTTTTCTTTTTTCTTTTTTTTTTTCTTTTTTTTTTGGAGAGAGCATGAGCAGGGGAGGGAGGGAGAGAGAGAGAATCTTGAGCAGGCTGCATGCCCAGTGCAGAGCATGACATGGGGCTCAGTCTCTCAACAGTGAGATCATGACCTGAGCTGAAATCAAGGGTCAGACGCTTAACCAGCTGAGCCACCTGGCACTCCAAAGAGCAGCCTTGGTTCACTGTCATCCATCCCCTTCTGCTACTGCACACATCCATTATGAAAATAAAGCTAAATGGAAAAATGCCTCCTTACCAAATTATACTATTAAGTTGAAGTCGAAGCATTATATGAACTAATTTTTTTCATATGAACTAGAAATTATAGCCCTATATCTTAGATTATTAAGGTATTCATTAAATCATTAGCGCTTTCAACATTTGCAGTGGAGCCAATTTGGTTATACTAATATATTAAATTAAAAATATTTTTTAATCTTATTTCTACTCACCGTCCATTCTTCAGAGCTCTCAGATTCAGTATTATGATACCTGGCTACCTGGAAAATTTAGTATACATGGTTAGCCCACAGAGAAATTTCCAAGGCAGTAGCTATGGACACTTAGGAGCAGTGATAGTCAAATTTTAGCATGAATCAGAATCACCTAGATGCCATGTTAAACCAAATATTGCCACATCCTTAGAGAGTACAGCTCAGTAGGTCTGAGGCAGGACCTGAGAATTTATATTTCTAACAAAATCCTACTTGATGCTGCTGCTGCTCAGGGGATGACACTTTGAGAACCACTGATGATGAAGAGAAACGAGAATCCTAGCTATGTGAATAAACAGCATAGGGAATAATTCAGATGATATTTTAAAGAAAACAGCTTCCTAAGAAACTACTGTTTTCATCTAGAGCCAGCCATCTGGCTTATAGCCAATGCAAATTGTGGGATCTTAGGTATAAATGATCTTTTTTCATATATCTCTGCCCTGATACTTACTGGGAGAGCACAGGACAACCCCCAAAGGAACAAAAGCAGGATGCTGGTCTTCATAGCCGGCAGTGGCAACTCTGCCTGTGATGAAGGACAGAAGATGTTTTCCTTAATGCTAAAGAAATATAGCTTTAACTTTTTGACATTTTCTTCCCATTGAAAAGCACAGCTCATCCAAATGTCCATCAACTGATGAATAGATAAATAAAAAGTACTGTATCTATACAATGGAATATTATTCACCCATAAAAAGAAATGAAGTACTGATACATGCTACAAGGCAGAGGAACCTTGAAAACATTATACTGAGTGAAAGAAGCCAGGCACAATATTGTATGATTCCTTTTGTATGAACTGTCCCAAATAGGCAAATCTATAGAGATAGAAAGGATGTGTTTGCCCAGGACTGGAGGAGAGTTTGAGAGTGATAGGTTAAGGAATGAATTTTGGAGGTGATGAAAATGTTCTAAAACTGATTTTGCTGAAGGTTGTACAGCTCTATGCAATGGCTAAAAGTTAATGACTGTACACTTCAAGTGTGTAAAGTATATATTGAATTATATCTCAGTAAACTGGTTAAAAAGAAACCTCACTTCTAAGAGACAAATTGGAAATACTTCAGTGAGAAGGTCTATAAATGCTTCTTCCCTAACACAAAATAGGACAAATAGAGGAACAAGTAAAGAAAGAGGAATCAAGAAATTTCTGATCAATTCACTTTTATGATAATTATGCACATTATTGTGGCACAGCAACCTGGCAAATATACACCTAAACCAAAATGTACTGATACCATCGATAGGTCATCAGCATTTGTCTATATACACACATATATACATACTCACATTGCTTCTCAGTCACATTTATAACTTCGAAATAATATTTAAACAACATAGATTGTTTTTGCCTTTTGTCTTCCTGATCTGCAGAGGTTTACTATGACAGCTTACATAGTACAGCTCCAGAAAGCTCTTAATATCTACTGTGCTACAATTGGTCATATATTACACATAGATTATACTAAATTCTTTCATTTAAATGACTAAATTCAGTCATTTGCATTACTGAAGGATCTCAGGAAGATTAGAGCTTTGGGATGTACTTGTGAATTACGCTGAGAGAAACATGCCAAATCAAACTGTATTTTCCTGAAGGGTGGCTTCATTTCACACCTCAAGAACTGGTGGTTTGGAAAACAACTTGTTCTGTATCTAAAAATAGATGTACTACATGCTAATGCAAAAGGTTATTGAAATGATCTAAAGGAAAAATAATTTGCCCGGCACTTGTTAGCCTTGTAGTTGCCCTAATAAATTAGTCAGATGGATTTCCATACATTTTGTGCAAAATCCTGCAAGTTTATTTCAGACTTCACTTTTGTTTTTAAGATACTCTGAATGATTTTAATCTCCGATCTAAGAAATAAGAATACATTGCTCACTAATGTCTGGATATGCTGAATAATGTCTGTAACATTGAGCTCTAGAAGTCATCTAATCTTATTTTTTAATTCATTCAAGAAAACAGTAGGAATCCTAAGGAAACTGAGAATGTTGCTCATTTCTACTTTCAGCTCAAATGGTCCAATAGATTCTCCCATTTTATATCATGAGCATTATCTCACTTCAACATAGTTGTTCTCCATTTGTGTTATTTTCTTTATTCTAATTCAGCATAGTTCATATTAGTCTTTGTGTTTTGATATTTTTAGTTCTTTTTCAAATCCTCTACCTAAAATTAACAGAGAAAACATATGAAAATGCTCAACTCCATGTAAAACAAACCTAATTCAAAAAGATATTACTTCTGAAGGAAACCGGAATATCTTGCATCCCAAAATATGCTTCCTTGACATAAAAATTATTTTAAGCTAAAGGCCTTTGGGAAACAGCAAATGCAAGAAAGATGCTCTGATCCTCCTTTATCTTCCTGAAAGCAAGAAACTCCCATGTGAAAGTTGGCTTCACTATACCAAGAGGAAGGAAGACATTCTCATCCTGAGAGAAGAAAGGTTAAGGCTGAGAGAAATCTGTACAAACCTTGTTAAACTAATCCTGTCTTCCTAATCACTTCCCTGTAATTTACATCCCAGCCCAAAGCCCTTTGTCTTGTCAGTTCTTTACGGGTGTATTGTTCCTTTATCTAAAAGGTAGAAAAGCCTTCTGTGGTCACTCCTTCAGGTCTTCATTCTCTTATGAAGGCTCTCATGGAGATGTAAAAATGTTAATGAAACATGTTTGCTTTTCTCCAGCTAATCTGATTTATGTCAGTTTAATTCTTAAACCCAGCTGGAGACCCTACAAGAGTAGAGGAAAATTTTTCCTCCACTCTATTTCCCCTTAGTTCCCACAATCAAAGTTTTTTTGTTTTTTGTTTTGTTTTGTTTTGTTTTTTTAAGTTCATAGGTTCATTTCTTAAGGAACATTTCCCTTAAATGTGATATTCTCAAAATAACTACATGCTAATGGTTTTGGTGTCACAGGTCGAATGAAAATTAGATTGTTCACCATTTTAATTTTCAAAGTGAAATTTGAATAGGGTGATAATCTCTGATGTTCTTCTGAAAGCTAGCAATATTCCAGACTTGATAAAGGCCAATAGAGTTCTCCTGTTTTTGTTTTGTTTTGTTGATTCTCTTTTATCTAAATAGGAAAAAAAAATCTTAAGGGGTGCCCTAAACTAATGAATGTTGTGTATTTTTGCAAAGAAAGTATGTGTTTCCAGTGTTCAAGTTTCTTAGGGATAGAATATTATGAAACATAAGAAAGATGCAATAACTTGCTTGTGCTTCTAGAAATACCATTTAGCACCCTGACCTAAAGCAATAATTTCCTGAACAAAAATAAAAGACACCCTGGGGTCCTGTAAGAGCTGAAGTTGCCTCTCATAGAATATATAGTCTGCCATCAAGCATTAAAAGAAGTCAGATCTTTAACCCTAATTTAGGCTTTCAATTAGTGTTTTTTATTTTATTTTTTAAAGTTTATTTATTTATTTTGAGAGAGAAAGCACAAGTGGGGGAGGGGAAGAGAAAGAGAAGGAGAGAGAGAGAATCCCAACCAGGCTCTGCACTGTCAGCATGGAGCCTGACATGGGGCTTGAACTCACAGACCATGAGATCATGACCTGAGCCAAAGTCAAGAGCTGGACGTTTGACTGAGCCACCCAGGTGCCCCTCATTATTACTTTTTTAAAATAAAATGGAATTTGGCCAGGATATGATTATATCAGGATTTCAGAGAACCAAACAAATAAGGCAATAAAAATATCAAATCCTTCCAATTATATTTGTCTTGAGGTCAATTACAATCAATCCCACATCATATGCCTTCAACCACATTAAAATAACTCCAAGGTGCCCTAAAATTCAAATTCAAATTTGGAAGGTGTCTAAGCATTTGAGGCACATTGGTCCACATTACCATTTTGGGGTAGGTAAGTGGACTAATTAATGCCCTTAGAAAACTGTTCACACATTTTAACCAACCAAGCACATCAAAGTAGGATAGTGCATTTGGCCCTCAGGTAAACAGAAAGTATGGTTCACTAGAAGCTATTGCTCCTAAAGAAAAGACAGGTTGCTTGAAGTACTGCTATTACACGTGGGATTTTCTAGATGTAACAGAGAATGCATTGCCTGACCACAATTCCCATTTTCTATTATGGAAGACAGACACTTCTGATATAGATGAAGTGGAATAAATGCAGTAAATAAAAATACACATGGATTGGAACATATATTTCTTAAGTCTTCTACGCTAGAAAATGTTTTTAAAAGATAGTTATACTCAACATTTTATTGCATTCTGTTTGCAAGGCATCATGCTAACACAAATACCTAAGTAGACAATACAAAAATATTGTAATTATCACATCCTTGGTTTATTTCAGTAGTCTTAGCATCTTCTTTCAGTTACTCAGTTCATAATGAATATTATTGGATACTATCTAGATGAATAGCATTAAATGATTTTAATTTAAAAGACTATATTTTGGAAGTCCTGCTAGTCTACTTTAGATTCTTTCATGTTTTGTAGGCCATGAACGTCATTATATCCATAAAACCTAAATGTAAAATTTTGTTTTGCTAATTAAAGCTAATCTTCAAAATGACTCTCCATAGGCCTCCTGAATGCAGAGGTCTAATTAGAGTAATATAGAGAACATCTGGTTCTATTGACTTAACATGTCACTTGAATATCATTATTTGCTGTGGCATAAACATCAGGCACAAAACTGGGAATCATTTTAACCCAAGGCTCAGCTCTCCCAATATTTCTTCTGCATGGCATAATGCCTCTCAACATGTATACATGTTTAATATTTTCCAAACATAGCAGAAGTCATTTTAAAATTTTTCAAAAATGAAAATTTCTTACCCTCTTCAGTTCACAAAGACTTTTCCCCAAAAGTCTCAACAATGAGTCTGAAGTTCTCACAGAGGAAATCTGTGCCCAGTGAAGCCACTCTTGTGTTGATGTTCTGATGTTCACTTCTCTGATGGTGCAGGAATTTAAACTCTGCTTCAGCTTTTCATAGCCAATCAACCTCAGGCAGGGGGTGACTGACATCACAAGGTGTCACCGGGACTCCAATACACCCACACTTCCTCCAACTTGCAGAGGCAGATTTTCCCTAAAAAGCTCTTGTGGTTCCCAAATGACTAGACTAGTTTCCATTAAATTGAAGATCTTCCTAAAGCTTTATTTTGATTTCTAAATATATGTCATTCACATCCATGAAGGCTTATGAGCATTATAAACAATGACAATGTTTTCCACCTACTGACAGATCCCAGCAGACACATGGATGGGAAAAGGAGAGGCAAGGAGTGGGCAGAAAGTTTCCTGTTAATGTACATTTCCAGGTTGTACATGAAGAACCTTCTAAAATACTAGATTTGCCTAAATTGATGGTGTTGAGAATATAAGCTTTTATCCTCTCCCTTCTTATCTTTTAACAACCTCTACTTCTTACCTCCTTTTCCTCCCATCTCCCTAACCCCTATATACACACAAAAGTCCAAAATTCTTGGTAATCTAATGAAGCATTACTTACAGAATTCTGTGGTGATTGGAAATGTTAAGTTACCACCCTAAGTAATTTTTGTTTTTAACCAAAAATAATTTAAATCTAACACTTCATTATTCCCTCCAACTTCTTGCCACATTTTGGATTTAACTCTGGTGACTCTGGGGCTCCTTCGTGGCTCAGTCAGTTAAGCATCCAACTTTGAGGTCATGATCTCGCAGTTCGCAGTTCATGAGTTCGAGCCCTGCATTGGGCTCTGTGCTGACAGCTCTGAGCCTGGAGCCTTCTTTGGATTCTGTGTCTCCCTCTCCTTCTGCCCCTCCCCTGCTCGCTCTCACGTGCTCTCTCTCTCTCTTTCTCTCTCTCTCTCTCAAAAATAAACATTAAAAAATGGTTATAAAAAATAACTCTGGTGACTCTTTGAAATCAGAATTGGATAAAGGGGAAGCCTAGATGGGTGGCATATGGAAAAATCAAGTTCCAGGAGACTCTGCCATCACTGAAAATGTAGTGAAACGGATAAAATAGTAATTGCCAGGAGTCTTCAGGGGAGTACTGAAGATTGTTGGAGGGAGCTGGAAGTGAGTTGGCACCTCCCAAAGAGAATGCTTAAGTAACAATGGGATGATCACTGAACAACTATTTAAAGAATATAAGTTACCAAAATTTAACTTCCTCAAGAGTGGAGATATTTGCTTTGTTTACTGGTGTATATCCAGGACCCTAATACCTAGGTTCCTGAGTCATAATAAATACTCAATAAAGACTTTTATGAATAACTTAATAGATTGCTTTAAAATGGGCCAATCTATTAGTTTGTGTGACTCACTCTAATTTTTTGAACATGTTGATGACTATTGGAAGTTTTCTTTAATGTTTATTTTTGAGTGAGAGAATGAGCAGGGAGGGGCAGAGAGAGAGGGGGATAGAGGATCTGAAGCAGGTTCTGCACTGACAGCAGAGAGCCCGATGTAGGGCTCAAACTCATGAACTGCAAGAACATTACCTGAGTGAGATCATGACCTGAGCAAAGTCAGGCGCTTTAACTGACTGAACCACTCAGACACCCCTGGCTGTTGGAAGTGTTAGCTGATACTCTTACCAAGCTGGTTCTAGAGAATTGGGGTGTGCAACTTTATCCAGAAAACAAATATCAAATATATGAATTCTCAACTTATTCATTGTGAACTCATTGAGGTGGGAGGGGGCAGAAAATGAGGAGAAAGGAGTCTACTTTGATATAAGGCTGATTAGAAGACCAGACTTAATATGAGGAAGCTATAAATTCCCAATGTTCTCTTCTGGTTCTCAGTTACACTCCCAGGTGGTTTCATGGGTCTTGACTGAGGTCTATCATATAAGAACCTTTTAATCATATGTCAGAGTGGATCCTGGGAAGATTTTGGTGGAGGATGTTATAGGACATTGTTTTAGAATTCAAGATAACTCACTCATATGGTTGTCTTCTGGGAGTTCAGCTGAAACTCTTATTCTGAACACTTCAGTTCTCCTTTACATGGCCTCTTTTTGTGGCTTGGCCTTCTCACATGGTGGCTGGGGTCCAAGAGCTGCCCAAAATATCACTCTCTATATTCTATGGTCAGATCAGTCACAGGGCCATCCCAGATTCAGAAGGAGAAAAAGTCTGTGCCTTTTGGTGTGAGGATCAGAATGAATGTGCAGGGAACAGAGGAAAGGTTCAGGCCATTTTGGAGACCGGTTACAACACTACATGATAGGTTATACCCACAAACTCCAAACAAAGTGGCTGAGGACAAACTGCCAACTACCACAAGACCTACGTTATCTATGCAGGAGTAAGCAGTATATGTTCTGCCAAAGCAAGCCCTATGCAGGAGTAAGCAGAAGGAAGCATTCGTAACAATACCAAAATCAAAGCAATACAAAAAACTCCTAATTGCCCAACATTGGAAGATGCTAACAAAGTCATTATTTTTTTAACAGAAGTGTAGCTGACATACAATATTATATTAGTTTCAGGTGTACAGTATAGTAATTCAACATTTATATACATTATGAAGTGATCGCTATAATCTAGCTACCATTGGCCCCCATACAAAATACTACGTATTATTAATTATATTCCCTATGTTATACATTGTTTCTCCATGTCCTATCTTTTATAACTGGAAGTGTGTACCTTTTAGTCCCCTTCCTCTATTTTGTCCCTGTAACCCATTCCCCCTGGTAACTTCCAGATTGTTCTCTGTATCTATGAGTCTATTTCTGTTTTGTTTGTTTTATTTTTTAGAGTCACATATAAGTGAAATAATATATTTGCCTTTCTTTGATTCTTTTCACTTAGCATAATTCCCTCTAGCTGCATCCATGTTAGGGGAAATGACAAGATTTCATTGTTTTTTATTGCTGAGTAATATTCCATTGTGTATATACATCTTCCATTGTGTATATACGTCTTTATCCATTCATCTATTGATGAACACTAAGGTTGCTTCCATACTTGGCTATTATAAATAATGCTGCAGTGAAATAATTGTTCATATATCTTTACATATTTTGGATATTAACCCCTTAATAGATACATTATTTGCAAATATCTCCTCCCATTCGGAGGGAAGCCTTACGTTTTATTGCTTTCCTTCTCTATGCAAAAGTTTTTTTTTTTTTTAGTTTTATGTAGTCCCACTTGTTTACTTTTGTTTTTCTTGCCCTTGTATAAGGAGACAGAGCCAAAAAATATTGCTAAGACTGATGTCTCATACTACCTATGTTTTCTTGGATTTTTATGATTTCTAGTCTTGCATGTATTTAATCCACTTTGAGTTTATTTTTTTATATGGTATAAGAAAGTTTCATTCTTTCGTATTTTAGCTGTTCCGTTGAAGATTAATTGACTGCATAAGCATGGGGTTTATTTCTAAATTCTATTCTGTTCCATTGATCTATGTGTTTGGTTTTGTGCAAGTACCATACTGTTTTAATTGCTATAACTTTGTAATATAGTTTGACATCAGAGAGACATATGATAACCCCAGCTTTGTTCTTCTTTCTCAAGATTGCTTTGGCTATTCAGGGTATTTTTTGGTTCCATACAAATTTTAAGTTATTTGTTCTAGTTCTGTGAAAAATGCCATCGATATTTTGATAGGGTTTGCATTGAATCTGTAGATTTTTTTTGAGCACCATGGACATTTTACCAATATTAATTATTTCATTTCATGAATATAGTGTGTCTTTCCATTTATTTGTGTCATCTTCAATTTCTTTCATAAATATTCTATAGTTTTCAAGTACAGGTCTTTCGCCCTTTTGCTTAAATTTATTCCTAGATGTTTTAATCATTTTGATGCAATTGTGAGTGGCATTGTTTTCTTAATTTCTCATCCTGATCACTATAAAATTCATTATTTTAAAACTTTATATAAAAGAGGATAATTAAACATTTATTCTGTGTTTCTTTATGAACTATGCCACTGAGTAACAGATGAGGAAGTTTCTCTTTATAGACATGAATGAAGAAGGAAGGATATAATTAGAACACCATCACTTTGCAAACCCAAATCAAATTGCAGACTCAGTCAGCAGAACCCAGACTGGGAACATTTATAGGACAAACACCCTGATTTCATCAACAACTAAATTCAAGTAAGAGAGCAAGAGAGAGAAACCTATAGATTCAAATAGACCTAAGAGACATAGCAACCACCATGTGTAATAATGTATTAATTTTATTTGTATCCTAATTCCAAAAAACATGCTGGAAAATATGAAATTTATTAAAAAATTGGAGATGTGAACACTGACTTGAAATTTTATGATTTTAAAGAACTATTATTATTAACATGATAATGGGACTATAGTATTTAAGCATTCTTAACTTAAAGATACTGAGATACTATGATGTCTAGAATTTGCTTCAAAATAAGTGAAAGATGATAAGTGGGTAGGGAAACAGATGAAACCAACTTTGCCATGAATTAATCACCCCTGAAGCTAAGTATGGACAATAATTGTATTATACTATTTCTCTAATTTTATATATTTTGAAATTTTCCATTCTAAAAAGTTATGGAAGAAAATTATGCCTGATACTTAACCAGGCCTCCAGCATGCATAGGGTTATCAAATGTTTTATTGTCTAGGAAATCTATTTCCTTATTTTATGTTATCAACACTAAACTCAGATTTTTTATAATTAAAGGGTAACATTATAAAAATTACAAAATTATGATTATTAGAAACATTACTTAATAATTTAAAGTAGAGGGCTCCTGGGTGGCTCAGTCAGTTGAGAATCTGACCCTTGATTTTGGCTCAGATCATGATCCTAGGTTCATGGGAGTGAGCCCACATTGGGCTCTGTGCTGAATGTAGACCCTGCTTAAGATTCTCTCTCTCTTTGCCCTCTCCCCTGCTCACACTGTGTCTCTCTTTCTCTAAAATAAAAATAAAAATAGAATTTAAAGGGCAGTCTATACAATTTAAGTGTATGAAGTGCAGATGGAATAGATCATTTTATTGTATGTGAATTATATTTATTAAAATGCAAACTCAACACAATGAGCATTCAATAAGATGTCCTGATAAGATACATAAATTAAAGATTACAATTATTGCTTCTTCCTTACTCATGTGATATTATAGTTTTGAATTTAAATGGGTGAAATAAAACACACTAAATAGTGTGGCATCTTTCTCCAGGCAATATTCTTGTGAATTAGTATCTTGTTTTCATTTTAAAACATGTAATTTAGGTAAAGTAAGGTTATTTTCTGGGGAAAAAATGAAACTTTTTTAAAATTCCAATATAGTTAACATTCAGTGTTATATTTTATCCATTACTCAGTGCTCATCATGGTAAGTGTACTCTTAATCCTCTTCACCTATTTCACCTATCCCCCAACCCACTTCCCCTCTGGTACCATCAGTTTGTTCTCTATAGTTAAGAGTCTGTTTTTTGGATGGTCTCTTTTTTTCTTTGTTCATTTCTTTTGTTTCTTAAATTCCATGTATGAGTCAAATTTAATGGCATTTGTCTTTCTCTGACTGACTTATTTCAACTTAGCATTTCTTCTCTAGATCCATCCATATTATTGCAAATAACAAGATTTCATTCTTTTTTATGGCTGAGTAGTATTCCATCATGCATCTATGTGTCTGTATGTATGTGTCCATATACACCACAGCTTCTTCATCCATTCATCTATCAGTGGACACTTGGGCTTCTTCCATAATTTGACAATTATAAATAATGCTGCGGTAAACATAGGGGTGCATATATCTTTTCACATTAGTGTTTTGTTCTTTGAAACAATTAGGTTTTTTAAGTTTGCATTTGTATATTTGTCAAACATTTGCTCAGCTGTTGATTTTTGTATTTTCTTTGTGTTAGAAACTGTTCTAAGCACTGGCAACTACCTTAGATTCTACCAATAAAAAAACACATGCAAAGTATTAATACAATATAACATCACATCTTAAAGAATTAATAGGCTCTGATAGATAATACAGTTCCTTAATCTATACATATGTATTAAAAAGACTTCTAGCACCATATTTTTTTGTGTGAATTCAAAAAACACATACCCAAAACAACACAACAGAGTTTTCTAAGTTATCCTTACATTAAAAGACATACAGCAAAATATGAGATTTCAGCTGCCTGCAGAATATGAGGAATGGAGAAGAGATAGAGTGTGAGGATTGAAGCTAAAAGGAAAAAAAAATAATAAAATAATAGCCTACCATTAACTTAAAATAATTAATAACTCAGTTGTCTGCTACCTAAGGCAAAACAGCAGTGGATAAGGTAGAATATGTAAAGGAAGAAAAAAGGAAAATACTGCCTAGAATTATTACATATCATTTTCACTCACATTCCATCAATGGAATTTACTCCATTCATGATAATGAATGATATGGCCATATCTGAATGCAAAAGTGCAGAGGATGTGGTCTTGAGCTGGACAAGTGCCTCCCAGAGACAACTCTCCCCATTGTAGAAGAAAGAGCACACATGGTTAGTGGATAGCTAGATTTTCTGCTTGTCTGCTAAAAGCTTCTGAGCTTAAGAATATGTTCAAAGAGGGGCACCTGGGTGACTCAGTTGGCTGAGCATCCAACTTCAGCTCATGTCATGATCTCGTGGTCTGTGAGTTCGAGCCCCACGTCGGGTTCTGCTGACAGCTCGGAGCCTGGAGACTGCTTCAGATTCTGTGTCTCCCTCTCTCTCTGCCCCTCTTTGAACATATTCTTAAGCTCAGAAGCTTTTACCACACCCGTCAAAAATAAATAAACATTGAAAAAAAAAAAAGAATATGTTGAAAGATATTCAGTAAAAGGAATTTGTCAACCAGAACATCCAACTCAAATAAAATTAAATAAGCTGTTATTATGGGTCCTTGCATTGGTTTACTCATTTAATTCTTACATTAACCCTATGAAATAAGCACTCTCATTATTCAAAATTACAAATGAAGAAACTGAAATTTCAAGAGGTTAGGTAGCTTGCCCAGTGTCCCATAGTCAACAAATGACAGAGCAGGGATTTTATGTACTTTTGAAGTCTTTAGTTTCCACCAGCAAGCTGTTTAAATGGTCTTCGTAATACTTTTCTCACTTGGATATTTTGAGGAGAAAGCAACTGTCTCCTTATCCCCCCTTCACCTTGTGATTAGGGAGTAGGGGTAATGCAATTGTATTGCAACTCTCTCCAGAAAAAAATCTCTCCTTTCCTCTCCTCTCTCTCCCTTATAAGCTGGAAGTGGGTCATCTTGTTTCATAGTCTCTAGGTCTGCATTACATAGATGAGCTGCCTCTTCA
>NC_064811.1:70609481-70622611 GCF_023721935.1 Panthera uncia | reverse complement strand
GTTCAGGAAACATTTGTCAAAAGCCTGTTGTGTCAAGTACTGTGGTGGGCATGAGATATAAAATGAATAAGTTATAGTTTGGGCCCTGGAGGAACTTTCTGGGATCATGGAAATGTTCTATATTTAGATGGTTCAGTGTGGTACCCAGTAGCTATACATGGCTACTGAGCTTAAAATGTGGCCAAAGGAAGTGTGGAACTGAGTGTTTACTCTTATTTAATTTTAATTAATTTAACTTTAAATGCTCGGTTAACACATGGCTAGTGGCTACCACATGGTGCAGCACAGATTTAGAGGAAGAGTAGGCAATTCTTTCAAATCAAAACCACAATGAGATACCAGCTCACCCCTGTCAGAATGGCTAACATTGACACCTCAGGCAGCAACAGATATTGGCAAGGATGCAGAGAAAGAGGAACTTATTGCACTGCTGATGGGAATGCAAACTGGTGCAGCCACTCTGGAAAACAGTATGGATGTTCCTCAAAAAATTAAAAATAGAACTACCCTACGACCCAGCAATTGCACTACTAGGTATTTATCCAAAGGATACAGGAGTGCTGTTTCAAAGGGGCACATGCACTCCAATATTTATAACTGTGCTATCAACAATAGCCAAAGTATGGAAAAAGCCCAAATGTCCATTGACTGATGAATGGATAAAGAAGATGTGGTATATACATACAGTGGAATATTACTCAGAGATCAAAAAGAATGAAATCTCAGCGTTTGCAACAACATGGATGGAACTAAAGTGTATTATGCTAAGCAAAATTAGGAAAAGACAAATATATGATTTCACTCATACGTGGAATTTAAGATACAAAACATATGAACATAAGGGAAGGGAAAGAAAAATAATATAAAAACAGGGAGAGGGACAAACCATAAGAAACTCTTAAATACAGAGAACAAACTGAGGGTTGCTGGAGGGGTTTGGGGTGGGGGGAATGAAAAAAACAAAAGATATATACCAATATGTATAATGAAAAACAATGTTGAGTTAAAGAATACAAAAACAGAAGAAGCCATATTGTATGATATCATTTATATAATGTTTGAAAGTAAGCAAAACTATAATGATAGTATTTTAGAATGCATAAAAGTAGGGAAGTGATTACATAATTAGGATGAGAGCTGCCTTTGGGAGCAGGGAGGGGATAGAGGTGGGGAAGAGGTGTGGGAGAAGCTCCTGAGGAGCTAAGCAGTATTGTTTTGTAACTTGGTAGCTACATACACATTTGCTTTGTAAATTTTGTTAAAGTTGTACATTTGTTTTATGTCTTTAGGTAAGTGTGTGTATATATATACATATATATATGTATATATACATGTAAGTGTATGTGTGTGTGTGTGTGTGTGTATATATATATATATATATATATAGCCTTTTAGATAAATATTCTTTTTTTAGAAAATTAATATTGAATGTGATCGTTAAGGTCAGCTCCTCTGAGTTCCTGATGCAGTTTCACCATTCTAATCTTAAGTAAACAAGTGCTTGTAATATTTTTACACCAGAATTTTTTGAGTTTTTAAAAATACTTCTCTTCTCCATAATGGTAGTTAAATTAATTCTTTGTATTGAGGTTTGGGAGTGGATAAAAAAAAATTTAATTTTCCTATTTGTGAGAACAGTTGAAAATTGCATCTTGCTATTTGGAGACTTTGGGAATTTAACAATACCACAACTTAGTTATTTGAAAAAGGTTGATTTTAGTCTGCTGCAGAAATTGATTCTTTTCCAATCTGGAGACCTCAGAATGTTCTGATCTTGGAGAAAATTGCTAGTAGAATAAAAACGGATAGCAGTGAGTACATCATGTCCCTCATTTTTCTTTGCCAATCTTAAATGATGCTTAGAATAGACCATAGCATCAGTTCTCCAAGTTGTCCTACTTGGGACTTCCTTTTTACAACTCTCCACGAGCCAACCAATGAAAAAACTGCAAAAGAGTCAACTCTTAGTTTGCAAAAGGAAAAAGGTTTTCCTGGAAAAGAGTAGCTGAATCTGAAAGTAAGCCTTTTAAGATGCATCTTATTGTCAATGACAGACCAGTAGCAGTCATGATAGAAATGTGTGAAAACCTTCACTGACACCATCTAATAAGACAAGAGACAACAGGTGCTGGCAAAAATGTGGTGAAAAGTGAACCCCTATACATTGTTAATGGGAATGTAAGTTGGCCCAACCACTATGGAAAATAATATGGAGATTTCTCAAAAAATTAAAAACAGACCTGTACTATCCAGCAATTCCTCTTCCGGGTATATACCCAGAGGAATTCAAAACAGGATTTTGAAAAGATATATGCACTTCCATGTTTATCACAGCATTATTCATAATAGCTAAGATATGGAAACAACCCAAATGCCCATCGTGAATGAATGGATAAAAAAAAATGTGGAAAAGATTCCATATACACAATGAAATATTATTCAGCCATGAAAAAGGAATGTGACTGGCTTGTCCTCCCATTTTTGAGAACATAGACTTTGAGCACATTATGCTAAGCGAGATATGTCAGAGAAAGAAAGATCTGATACTTGTCTTTTATAGTTTGTCTCGATTGGGTAGTTCTAGTTCTCCATTGACCTTAATCACAGGGCATGGTAATACTAAGAGACACCCTAACAGATCTCCTGTATTCCAGACATAGTCTTCCTTACCTCCATTATGGAGTAGTAGTTCAATTTCACCTTGGTATCATAATCAGTCACCCAGCCAATACGATAGCTCTCTTATTACCTGCTGTTTCAGAGGCATGAGAAGCTCTAAGAGGCCAGGCAGCAATATTAACTTCCAGTCCAATGGAATAATTGTTGTGTCTCTTTGGTGGAAACATTCCTCCCTCTAGAACTAAGACCTCCAGATCAGCAAAGCATAAACTCACAGCTACAGGAAGCAAAAATTTTGCCAGTGGATCACTAGAGACAATAGTGAATGGTGCCACTCCAATTTCTACTTCCATGATTCCTAGATTCATGAATCCTACAGTAGAAACAGCACCATATATTGGATACTGATTCAGAGCACATGAAGCTTTCTGTGGAACTTTGCCCCAGTGCAAATTATTGCCACCTGACTGGCATTGTACTAAGTCTTCAAAAGACCATTTACCACTCTATCAAGCCAGTCACATATATACCACTTTCATTTGATGATGAAGTATCACTGTGCATGCCTAACTTTATAGGTTCATGAGTCAGGTAACACCCAGTTCATGATAGGAAGCTAATGTCATGTGGTAACATGGTAACGCATGGTCAAGTGTTCAATCTCTACAAAGGCTCAGTAGCAGGCCAGGAGCTGTTTCTCAACAGGAGAGTACTTACCTGCAGATGATGTCAGGACTTTGCTTCAAAATCCTAAAGGTCTATGATGCAACTCACCTGTAGGGGCCTCCCAAAGGCTCCAAACATCATCCCTATCTGCCATTGAAACTTCACGTACCTTTGGATCTGCTGGATCATTTGGACCAAGTGGCAGAGCATCTTGCACAACACCTGGACCTGTTGCAGAGCCTTCTCTTCTTTTGGACCACACTCAAAACAAGCAGCTTTTGGGTCACTCAATAAATGGACAAGGATAACACTCCCAAAAAATAAATATATTGTCTCCAAAATCCAAAGAGGCCCGTTGCACCTTGTGCCTCTTTCTTAGTTGTAGGAAGGGCCAGATTCAACAGTTTACCTTTCATCTTAGAAGGGATATCTCAACATGCCTCATACCACTGAACCCCCAGAAAGTCCACAGAAGTAAAAGGCCCCTGAATTTTAGTTAAGATTTATGTCTCACTTTCTAACATGCAAATATATTACCAGTAAATCTAGAGTAGTTTCTACTTACTGGGTCCAGTCAGCAGAATCTCTTGAGTTGCATCAGCGTAATAGACCAATGTGAAGTCTTCTAGAAGGCACAAGCAATCAAAATTCCTACAAAGTAAATTATGACATAGGGCTGGAAAGTTGATAGGTATAGTGAAGATAAAAAGTGAAGGTGTGTTACTGCTTTGCCAGCTGAAAGTAAACTGCTTCTGGTGGTTTTTATGGATAGAGATGGAGATAAAGGCATTTGCCAGATTGGTGCTGCATACCAAGTACCAGCAGATGTGTTAATCTGCACAAGCAATGAAACCACATCTGGTATAAAACCACATCTGGTATGGCAGCTGAAGTTGGAGTCACCACCAACTTTATAGTTGCTCAGGGATGTGGTGGGAATCACCACCCTTGCATCTTTCAAGTCTGTGATGGTGGCACTAACCTCTGTAATCTTCCAGATTCAGTATCACTTTTGATTTACTATTTTCCTAAGTAGAGTCAGTTCTAATGCTTCCACTGGACTTTCTCACTATAAAAGCCCTCACTCTACAGGTCAGGAAACCAGTGTGGGGATTCTGCCATCTGTTAGTATGTTTACTCCAGTTACTCATTTTGCAACTGGGGATATAATCAGAGAATGAGCTGGAGGACCTAGTGGACCCACTATGAGATGGACCAGAGCTAATTGTTCACCTGACCTCCATTAGCCCCTTCTCTGACTGGTGAGCCACAGTGGCATTTTGAGTCTCCTAGAATTAGTGTCAGTTTAGAGCCAGTGTCCTGTAGTCCCCACAATATCTCATTGCTTTATTTTCCCCAGTGATGTACAGGCCTGGTAAAAGGCTATAGGCCCCTTTGGGGAAGATTAGAGGAAAGATCAACAGTATAAGTTTCTGGTAGTGTATTTAAGGTCCTTCCTCAAGGAGTTCTAGATCTATAAACAGTTTCAAGTCTGGGAATTGATTGAGGGACTGTAAATCTTTGTTTTTATTATTTGAATTAGACTTTTGACATAGAATTTTTATGCTTATACAGACAAAGAATTTATTAGGCTCACCATCAGTTTCACTTCTAGGAGCACCATGATTAACTAGCCAATACCATACATCTATACAAGTCAGACAATTTCAGTTGCTATTTTGACTTTGCTATCCAATACAGTAACCATACCCACCTTACCTTTGGCAGTTGAGTGCCACCATTTGACCCCTGCCACCTTAGGGATCCAGTTGTCTTCATTGCATTTAGGCTTCAAACTGAATAGCTGAGATTCCCACTGTAAGGTCTGGCTTATAGATAAGAGCAATTGTGGAGCTTTTCAGTGATGCTGGGGCTTCCCTAAAAAATGTATTTCTCAAAGTATTGATGAGAGTTATGTCTTCTAGATTCTCCAAGTATAGGCAAGTAGATCTTAAATGACAAATCCACTCTAAAATTTCAATCTCCCTGAAATCCCTTCCTCTACATCAAATCAAGAGAGGTCAGGCATTTCCAATTCACTCACGGTTTGCCACCTTTTGGTCCATGTTTCAATCAACCAACAAGTCAGACTCTTAGAGCACTTTCTAACTCATTGAACTGCAATATTAAATGTAGAATCTCTGCTTAGCCTATATCAATAACTTCGGCCTGATTCAACTTTATGTTCCTTCTGCTATTATCCCACATCCTTAATATCCATTCCCAAATATTTCCTGGATTTATGCTTATATAAATACAATGAAAATGAATTACTAGAAAAATGATCACACTTGGATTTCATGGCAATGTCACATTGCTATAAATTGCTTATTCTCAATTCCTGTCCTTCTAAAGTCTAACAAAACAGTTTACACGTTGTAACTACTCCACTGGCCAGGTTTTGATTAGCATTGATGTGGATACTGTAAACACCTATAAGTGGATAAGATTATTTCAAAGTTCTAAAAAGTTAAAGTTGTCAATGGTGTTGCCAAAGCTCTAGCTATAGACATCCTGGATTGGGACATTTCTCCATCAAACACTCCTCTGAAGATAAGTAAAAGAGGTAAGGAAGAAGACATTTAACCAAATTTATGTATTCACAACAGTAATATTACTGAGCTATTCCTTACCTATCTGATAAGTTGAGAGTAAATTTACTTATCAACAGCCATTTTGTTTTAAGGTGGCAGTCTTTTTCTGAAGCCTAGAGCCATGAAGCATAATGTGGATTTTTTTTTCTGATTGTTTTTGTAGGAGTTTTCCTATCTTGTTTATCCTGGGTCTAGTCAGAATGGAAAAGAGGACTATGATAAGATTCTCTGGCTGAACAAAATGGCTGCATTTCTTTAACTACTTTCTTGAAAATGAAATTCAATCCTAACAACTGGTAGATAATGACTGATGACAATTTGAGTACCAAAAGATAAAACCCAGAACCAGTATAAACATCAGTCTTTTAACTGTTCTTCAGACAAACCAAAAAAGGCGAGGAGACATACGTAAAAAATTAAGACTCAAACCTCAGAAACCTAGAGTTAGAGAGATTTCTGAGAAGAAAACATCTACAGAGTTAGTGCACAACAATTTGACCTCCAGAAGAGGCCTCAAGTTCAGTTAGAGATGAGAACTGTTAACTACCAGAACTCAAACAATTGAAGGCCTCTAATAGCTAAATGGAGGAGACAGAGCGTAGATCTCCCTGTCTCCATGAGGCAGTGAGAAATGGCAGTGGAGAAGTGCCATGTTGCAGGATTTAAACAGGGTAATTTGTGTGCAAAACACTGGGACTAAGAGGAAATAACAGTGTGTGTTCAGGGTACAAAGAGTAATCAGCAAAAAAAGAAGCAGAAATCATAGGAGTGATGTAAAGTCCAAAGGTGGTGATATAGGGGTGCCTGGGTGGCTCCAAGTCAGTTAAGTGTCTGACTTTGGCTCAGGTCATGATCTCAGGGTTCATGAGTTCAAGCCCCGCGTTGGTCTCCATGCTGACAGCTCAGAGCCTGGAGCCTACTTTGAGTTCTATGTCTCCCTCTCTCTCTGCCACTCCCCCACTTGTACTCTGTCTCTGTCTCTCTCTCTCAAAAATAAATAAAACATTAAAAAAAAATTTTTTTATTCAAAGGTGGTGATGTAGAATGGGAATATTTAAAGAGCAGTCAGCCATTGAGAGTAGGGAAAAGGCTAGCAAGATAAGCAGAGTCTTGGTTTTAGCAGAGATATACCTTCTAAGATGGTAAAAATTAGCTTGGGCTGGAAAGAGTAGACACAGATAAAGCCAGCTGAAAAATTAACAGAAAAAAAAATCTCACTCTCAAGGACACTGTAAAATGACATAACAACCCTCTACTGTGAGTTACTTCTGCTTTATTAATCTCTGAGAAACTTTGTTCCCTAAAATTATAGATTATTAGAGACTCCGGTATTTAAAATTATATCAATAAAATTAAAAAAAAAAAACACTCTTGTCTGAAGGGTCTGAGGCCCTTGGACACAGAGAATCATTCTCAATTTACAGCCTAGATGCGGAGGTTCAGATAAGAGGTTTCTGAATACAGCAGTCCACATCTATCTTACCTGCACTTTCCAAGGACACCAGAGCCTGGGTCTACTTCACACTCCCGACCTGATGATGAATCCTTTAGCCACAATCCTGCTTTGCTTTGAGCCTCTTAAACACTGTTTCATTTAAATATCACCTAAATTTCACCCTTTCCCAAGATCCTGTAATAGTTCGTTCTTTTTCTTTGTTTGCCAAGATACTGGAGTTTGCTCTTATATTCAGTGTCCTTCCTCACATGGGGTCAGTAAGCCTCATTGTGTCAGACAACAGGTTCGCTGGTGATCTTAGGCTGATTGGGCTAGGACAGTTCTGGTCAGTATACTAGAATGTGAGGAGAAAGCTATGCAGAAGCCCAGTTAGAAGGATTAAAGGGGATTGCCATTTGGGGATGACGAAAGAGTCTGCTTACTGGAATTGGGATATTCGGATAATATTGACAAGAAGTAAATGTGCTTTGGTGCCAAGTGTTGGTCTGTTACAGCCTAAGTATTTTCTGCCTTCAGTTCAGGTTGGTCTGAAGATAGGGAGATGAAGTTGGGATAGCAAGGAAAGATTCAGTGGATTCAAGTGAGGAAAGTACCAGGGAATCGGAGCTGGGTCCCAGCTAGTTGCAGCTGAAAGGTGGGAGCAGGGGGAAAGGGCCATGATATAAGCTCAAGCCTGGCAGTCCCTGACTGTGGGGTTTGCCTGGGGCCTCACACAGGGAGACACCCAGGAACTAAATTCTGCAAATGACAAAGCATTTCCTTGCCACAATTTCTTCATCTCTTTGAAGAGAAAACTACTAGGGAGGAAAAGAAGGAAAGGGTAAAAGAAGATGGCATATAGCCAGTGGCAAAGCCCAAAATAATGGACTTGGGAGTAAGAGAAGCACCTTCTGAGAAAGCTCTCTGTAAATACAGTGTTTCAGCAGAGCTGGGACTGTGCTAACTACTAGAAAACACACAGAGTCCAACATATTGTGATCTTTACACTTTAGACTGTTTTTCTGAGCTATATGAGAGCCCTGTAGGAATTGACTTCTGTTTTTTAGCATATGAACCCAAGGTCCCTGTGCAGAGGGAGGAAGTTGGGAACATCTTGTTGTTGACTTGTTTCGTCCTCTAGAGGATTTGCTTGCAAGCAGCAGTGAATGGACCACTGTGAGAACACAATGATATTTTCATCTATGACTGAACTATTCTATTCTGTTCCTGCTCCTTTTAGGGAGAGGAAAATTGTTCCTAGCTATTTTGGTCCAAAATTTTTCAGAACTTCCATTACAAACCATAAAGCAATTTTGACTTCTGGGAAATCCCTTTTCAGTTAATAATTTAAAACGTATTTATATGGGTAGGTATGACTCTCTAAAGGTTATCTTTTTATAATCTTTTTTAAGGTTATATTTTATAAACAAACAAAACCCTTATTGCATTCCCTGATTTGTGGTGTGAGCAGGTGTGGAAGGAATTCCTAGGTTAAGTGGAGAGGATAAAATGATTGCTGAGAGCCAATTTTAAGGTCGTTCATCTTCAGTCAGATACAAAGTAACCCATGCCACCAAAAAGAAATCTTGAATCCTCAGCAAAGTCACCATCACTTCCATGATAGCCTCTTGTTGAAAAGATGACAGTGTTACCTCGGGTCTTTTACTGTAGCACAAATAAATCCAAAAACCTATCCCCCTACCACCATTCTTCCCACCCCCCTATACATACACCACTATTTCTTTCTTTCTTATTAGACCACTGCTTAAAAAGTGGGGAAGAAACTTACAGGTTTGTAAAGAGAAAAGTGAATGTGAAAAGTGAATATGAAATGACTTCTAGCAGCAATAATGTTTTATAATGCTTCTCTAAACCAATGGCTTTCAAATCTTTTTTTTTTTACTACAGCGAGTCAGAATGATATTTTAAATCATGTCTTAGTGTATGCATACTTAGACATATTGTGTGTGTATGCATGTAGAGGCAAATATTGTTAGGTTTCATAAAACACTACCTATAATGCTCTTAAATTTTTCCTTTTTATTCTTTCATTTTACAAAATGTAAGGCATGAGTCACTAAATTGATTTCATGACCTAAGTAAAAAGTAATTTAAAAAATACTGCTCCCATGGGCAATATTAGCAGATAGCTTACTAATCTTATTCCAGAAAATAACACAAAACAGATATTGTTTTCTAATATCAGACTTCTTATATTCAAAGGATCAACTCTTGAGACATCCTTTTAGAGGGTCACCTTTATTTTTGCCTCAAAGTTCCAGAGGTCAATGTAGATATTATATAAGAAAATCAGGATCATAGTCTTCCTTCACTATTTTTGACATCAGCCCTAGATTCTGAGCATCTCCTTTATCCCCCATATACTTCTCAAGGTGAAGTCTTTATAAGAACTGGTTGGGAATTTATCCAGCTTGAGCTATTAACCTAGGCTATTTCCCTGCAGGGACTCTCGTACCAGAAATGCTTAGGACGTGATTCAAAAAAAGAGACAGATTAAATATCTATGGCAGTTCAAAAAAGGAAATACAACACAACTATGGGGGAAAAAGTTGTCAATCTCTGTGCTGTGAGCCAATATTCAAGGCATACTCTTAGGTTAAAAAGAGTAATACAAGCACACTGTGTATAATAGACTTCCATGTGTTTTTAAAAGGGAAACATACATGGCACACCTGGGCAGCTCAATCGAGTGAGCAGCTAACTCTTGATTTCAACTCAGGTCCTGATCCCAGGGTCATGGGATGGAGCTCAGTATCAGACTGAGTGTTGAGCCTGCTTAAGATTCTCTATCTCCCTCTGCCCATCTTCCCCACTCACATGCTCTCTCTCTCTGTCTCAAAAAAAAAAAAAAAAAAAAAAAAGGGGGAGGGAACATGGGTGTTTATATACATAGAATATTTCTGGAAAGTTTCACAAGTTATTAGTAATGGGAATTGCCTCAAGGAAGAGAAGTAGAGGACTAGGAATCTGGGATGAGGAAGATTTAATATATTTATACCTTTTCATAGTGTTTGAAATTTTTATTTTGTGCATATACTTGTTATTTTTTTCAATTAAAAATAGCTAAATCTTCAAAACGTGATGTAAGGAGTAAGGACTTGTAAACCCATTAAGATTAAGGGAGTTTTCCTTGTGAATAGTCACATAAATAGAGGTTTATTGTAACACCAAAATTAATTCTCTTTAATTTACATATCTTGTATAATTTACAAAGAGTTTCACATCCATTGCCTGACTTAATGCTCATAACAACCTTTAAAAATAGGTGAGACAGGTACTAGAAGCCACACTTTACAAATTAAAAAAAGACAAAAAGCTGAAGCCTAAAGGAATTAAAAATCTAGAACATGTTTTAAGGAAAGAAGTTTGGAGTCATTTACATGATTATAATATAGTAGGGACTTGAAATGTTACAGTACTATGAGTATGAATAGTTTATGAATAGTAGTATTTTTAAATCCTTCAGCAGTATTCCTTGTAATGCTGATCTCACCTAAGAAACTCTTACATTAAAGGAGAAAGAAGGTGGAAACAAAACCTACTGAAACTCTATAAAATATGCATAATATTAGGAAATAAATTGTCAAATGATGACTGGTTGAAAATTAGCATCAAAGAAATTTCATTCAGAACTTTGCTACTAGATTTTTACCTTTGATTAGACAAATCTAAAAAATAATTGCCTAAATGGAAAAAGAGGGAAGTTACAAATCATCGGTACTAAGTCTTGAAGAATACCTTAAAGGTCTATGGCTATGTTTATTGCATCTCCCAGTATTCCTGAACAATCTCAATTTACACCTCCTGTCCCCAAGTGACTATTGATAGCACCCCCTTCACTTTCAAACATTTCCTAGCTTGGGTGATAAATTCTGTTTCCACCCTCTTAAATGGCACACTTTAGTTGCATACATCTTTGAGATCCTCATGTTGCAGGGTTTGGGCTTTACCTCGAAACTAAGAATTACCCTCATTCATGCAAAAGTAGAACAATCCATGCTCAGATTATAGTTGCATATATGACTCTCAAAGAAGAGTAATTTCCAAAGCATTACCTACCAGCAACTGTTGGCTTTATTAAAGAGATTAACAGTGAGAAGGGAGTCTCAGGGTCTGATCTGAGAGTTTAGACATGTAGGGGTTTAAAAGGGAAATGTGAACCAAGTTTGACTTGGTGAGACTGAAGTAGAAAAATGCTAATTCCACTTAACAGAGCTCTGAACATAGAGTTCAAAAAGTGAACCCGCTCTTAAGAGTCCTTCATTCATGTATCATTTATTTATTAATATTTGGAGAGTGCTACTGGAGGCAAGACACTGTTCTAAGTACTGCATCAATTTTGTCAATAGTTTAAGGAACATTATGCTAAATTTCCAGTGCTTTGCAGGAATGGAATACTGTACATCAGATTTTGTTATGTAAACCAGCCTCTGAATTATTTTCTGACTAGCACTCTTTAAATTTTTTCTAATTTGTAATTATTCCATTCAATAATGAGATAGATTATTCCCATGGTCCAGATAGGTTCAGTTGTTGCTGCATTTCTTATTCATGTTACAAGTTTATTTCTTCCTTAGAACAAGCAAATGAATGCGTAGCCAAGCTGAATATCATGGTAACAGCATCTTTTACTCAGCAGTAAGCAGACCATCTATCCAGAATGTATAATTACTGAAAGATTAAAGCAATGCCACAGGTTGTTTTTAAGATGTGTTTACTTGCTATATTCCCTGAAGCACTTGGCATTTAAATTAAAGTTATCATGTAGTACGTGATTACTTGAGGTTTCTATGTAAAGTATTAAAGAATATTTTAATTGTTCTTTTATGTTTAGATATGTACTTTTAACAGAATCTTTTCAGAATGTGTTTTAACATGCACGTACCAAAGATCATGCATTCAGATTCTCTCCTGAGGGTGTGGGAACTTGGTTCCAAATCTGACAATTTGACTATTTCTCTCACTGTTTCTGTGAATGTTTACATCTTTTGTTTATGTCTCCCCTTTCTTTCCTTCCTTAGAAATCTTCATTTCCTGTAAATTACTCACTAGACTTTTCAAAAAAAAATCTTGTGGGTTTTTATTTTGTTCTAATCATCACTGGTTGAGTGATTACTGTCACTGCCTTCACTGTCACTATCACTGTCACCTCCATTGTTGCCATTACCAGCCTTGCTCTTGCTGTGACTGTCATCACTACTATCAGATGCACTGTCACTGCTGTCACTGTCACTGCTATCACTGCTGTTGCTGTCGCTGCTGTCGCTGTCGCTGCTGTCGCTGTCGCTGCTGTCGCTGTCACTGCTGTCGCTGTCACTGCTGTCGCTGCTATCACTGTTGTCACTGTCACTACTATCACTGCTGTCGCTGCTGTCACTGTCACTGCTGTCGCTGCTATCACTGTTGTCACTGTCACTATCACTGCTGTCGCTGCTGTCACTGTCACTGCTGTCACTGCTGTCACTGCTGTCACTGCTGTCGCTGTCGCTGCTGTCACTGCTATCACTATCTGATTTGCTGTTGCTGCTGTCACTGCTATCTGATTTACTGTCACTACCACTGCTGTCACTATCTGATTTGCTATTGCTGCTGTCACTGCTGTCCGATTTACTGTCACTATCACTGCTGTCACTACTATCTGATTTGCTGTTGCCGCTGTCACTACTGTCTGATTTACTATCACTGTCACTGCTGTCACTACTATCTGATTTACTGTCACTACTGTCACTGCTATCACTGCTGTCACTACTGTCACTGCTGTCACTGCTGTCTGATTTGCTGTCACTGCTGTCGCT